>NC_133665.1:95000260-95165780 GCF_037893015.1 Macrotis lagotis
TAGATAAAATTTCCACAAGGAAGAAGGTGGGGATGAAAAGAATTAAAAAGGAGGGAAAGAACAAATTCTTACTTTCAAGGTAAGAGATGGATCTACTGATGAATGGTCCTGTGAGTGAAGGGAGATACAGACCTTACATTGAATGAGATACAGGAGATTTAGTGTCTGAAAAGTCTATGTGTTCTATGAAGGGGAAAGTGAAATCCCTTGAGGCAACTGGGACCTAGAGGAGTGTGAGAATAAGAATATAGAGAGGAGAATTCTGGACAAATATAGGAAAAAAAGTCAACAAGATGGATTATACATCGGGGGGGAAAGGATGATCCTAACATGGAGCAATGTCTTCTCTGAAATCTACAGTAACTGCCAATTAAGGATGAGACACAATAGAAAAAGCAGAATCCATGAAGCAAGCCCTATGAGTAAGTGGCAGAAAGTACTTAGAGGGCGGAGTCTAAAGTGGGTGTCTTAAAGCTTTGATTGTATAATGAATACAGAGGAAAATGAGAGATCAGTTTATTAAAGGGCTCATGAATGAAAGAATGAAGTCATGGAATAAAGAGAAAGAGAAACTGGATAATGAAGAGTGAAAATATACTTTTATGGAAAGCAACATAAAAGATAAAAAAACTAATAATTAGGAGAAGGAAAGAAGGAAGAAACTAAGTCTAAATTTAGACAGGGAGTAGAAACATATAGTCAGATAAAAGCAAGAGATAGAATATAAAACTATCCCCATTTGTTGATGATAGTTTATTTGGAAAACTCAAAGGAATCAGCAAAGACCTAATTGAACCAATAGCTTCATTAACAAAGTTGAGGTTATCAAATAAATGCTCAAAAATCAAGAATATTTTAAAATTATAATAATAAAATACAGGGAAAAAATAGAAAGGGAAATTTCTTTCTGAATACTAGAAAATATATTAAATATCTGTGAATTTAACTCCCAAAGTATAAAAATACCTATTTGAATTCAATCATAAATTTTCCTTAAAGATTTTTTTAAAAACCCAAATAACTAAAAGAATAGTGTAAATGACTGTCCCATGCAAATATAAGAAAATTATAATGCTACAAAATATATTTATACATTAATTGTTATTCCAATAAATAAGAAAAAATGAGATATTCATTTGGAAGAAAAGTAAAATATTTAAAATATGAAGGATAGTTATGAAAAATAAGCAAAAATGTGAATAATATTTCCAGCTCTCAAACTATTTTATAAATCAGTAGTCTTCAAAAACATTTGGTATTGGTTAAAGAATAGATAGATCAATAGAACAGACTAGGCAAGGAAGAATCAGAAAGAACAGAATTCAACTTTGATGAAGTATAAAACCCTAAGTTACCCAGGGAAAACTCTATTGATTAAAAAAAATAAACTCGTGGAAAAGCTGGAAAGCAATCTAGTAGAAATTAGACTGAGAACAACACCATACATCACACACCACAATAATTCTAAATAAAAATGTGGACTTAATATTAAATATAATAGTATTAAAAATAGAAAATAGATAATATATTTCTCAAAACTGTGGGTAAATGGATGTATTCTTAAAGCAAACAAGAGATAGAGGAAATTACAAAAGATAAAATGAATAACTTAAAAGTGTATAACTTTTGCACAGATAACATGAATGCATCTGGGACAAAAAAGAAAAGCAGTTGAATGGGAGAAATATTTTTGTATCATATTTTTTCTGATAAGTTTCATTACTCAAGATATAAAAATAATAAGTATATGTGACTAATATCTATTCCTAACACTGTAATTTTCAAAAAAATGGGAACAATTGGACTTCAAAAGAACTGTAAAATATTCTCAGCAATATTAAAAAAATATTCAGATCCCTAAGAGAAATGCAAATAAAACAAGCCTAAGGTTTGATCACACCCCTGTAAATCAGCAGCAATGAACAAAAATGCAATAGTCAATGTTGGAGAATTAGTAGGAAGATAGGTAAATTAATATTTTATTGATGGAGCTGTGAAGTGGTACAACTACTTTATAAGCAATTTAAAATTTCACAAAAAAAGTGACTAACATTTTCATACCATTTGAACTAGAGACTCCATTACTGGGCTTATACCTAAAGAAAGTCATCAATAAGAAAAGAAGTCCTCACACATTTTACAATATTTATAATGACACTTTTTGTAATAATCAAGAATCAAAAACAAGCAAGATGTCCATATATTGTGTAATGAAGTATGGATTGATGCAATGAAGTAAGTAAACATAATTATGAAAATGAAAAGAACAATTAAATACAAGAAAGTCAAAAGTAAGTGTAACAAAATTATAAAAATCAAACAGAACTTGAATTCAGAGAGATAAGACAACTGCAGCCTACTTCTTTATGGAGGTGGGAAGTCCATATTTGTTATGTATTGCACATGTTTTTGAAATTTTTTCAAACAATGAGCTATGCTGATTTTTTTTAACTCTCAAAAAAAGTCATCACTTCTCATATGGGTGGAATCTTGGGAAGGATGGGAAAGGTATAGATGAAATGTCAGGATCATATAAAAAGATAAAATATAAATAGATATTATTTTTTTGGATTATGTAGGGGTTTTTTTTAAGAAAGATTTTATTTATTTTAAGTTTTACAATTTATCCCCTAATTTTGCTTCCCTCCTCCCACCCCCATGGAAGGCATACTGTTAGTCTTTACATTGTCTTCTTGGTATACATTGATCTAAGTTGAATGTGATGAGAGAGAAATCATATCCTTAAGGAAGAAAAAATAATATAAGAGTTAGAAAAATTATATAATAAGATAATGGGTTTTTTCCTAAATTTTGTTCAAACTCCACAATTCTTTCTCTAGATATAGATGATATCCCAAAATCATCCCTGATTGTTGCACTGATGGAATGAGCTAGTCCATCAAGTTTGATCATCACTCCCATGTTGCTGTTAGGGTGTACAGTGTTTTTCTGGTTTTGCTCATCTTGCTCAGCATCAGTTCATACAAATCCTCCCAGGCTTCCTCTTGGTTTCCAATAGAACAATAGAGTTCCAACACACACACACACACACACACACACACACACACACACACACACACATATATATCTCATAGTTTATTAAGTCATTCCCCAATTGAAGGACAATTACTTAATTTCCAATTCTTTGCCACCACAAATGGGGCTACTATGAATATTTGTGCAAGTGATGTTTTAACCCTTGTTCTTCATCTCTTCAGGGTATAGACCCAGCAGTGGGGTATCACTGGATCAAAGGGTATGCACATTTTTGTTGCCCCTTGGGTGTATAAATAAATATTATTTTAAAAAGAAAACATACAAGAATACAAGCTCAAAGAAAAACTAAAGAGATCTTAAATAATTCAGTCTCAGAAAAGAAAATAGAATCTTCTCTAAAAGAACTATAAACAAGGGTAAAACACTATTGGTCCTGAGGAGAATTCTTTAAAAACTCTTAAAGAATAATAACTACCAATAATACACAAATTATTCTCAAAAATTTAGAAAGAACCTTATCAGATTACTTTTATGAGGCATATATAGCTATAGATATATAGATAAAGTCTTCATATCTCAGGAAAATGAAGTACAAAAATATGGACTAATATAATTAATAGATATTCATGAAAATTTTTAATATAGTCTTGTCAAAGAAACTTCAGGAATTAATCCAAGAAATCATTCATCATGACTGAGTTGGATTTAACCCAGGAATTCTAGGATTACTTGATATTATGAAAACAAACATCATAACTAATCTTATTTCAAAGACCACAAAACATTATCTCAATTAATATAAAAATCTTTTGATAAATTATAAGATACCCTTTTGTTAAAAAAAATCTACCAGATATTGAGAAACTTCTTGAATATATAAAAATTCTATCTAAATCCTAAAGCAAGCATCAAATTCAATAAGTATATTCTAGTTTTCCCAATAAATGCAGAAGTGAAGTGCAAGTACCTATTCTTTACATTATTACTTGATAAAGTTCTGAAAATTCAAGAAATAACAGAAAGGCAAGAGAAATCAGTGAAAGTTATAAATTTGAGTAAAGAGAAAACCAGCTGTTTGAACTTGGGAAAGCCTTTTTACTTCTCTTTGGTCTTCTCTAGAATTCTTCTCTAGAATACTGTACTTCTCTAGAATTCTATTTTCTCAGATGTAAAATGGGAGTTGAATTGTATGACATGAGTGGAAGCCTATCTTTGTGGATACAAAGCTGATCTTAAAGCCAGGAAAACCTGGGATCTTATTCTGCCTCTGAGATAGACAGTTTAGATAGATAGATAGATAGATAGATAGATAGATAGATAGATAGATAGATAGATAGATAGATAGATAGATAGATATCCTAGTGCTCTAGGTAAATCTCTAAGAGTTTAAGTTGCACAGAAGGTTGCACCAAGCTCATTAGCAAAGGAAGTTTCCTAAAGTAGGAATTAAATATACAAATAAAATATACATATATATATATATATATATCTGTATGTATTACATTTCTGCTCTATATAATATGGTAGAACACATCTTAGAAGTGCATTGGAATTGAGCAAATCTTCAAAATTCAGAGGTGGGAGTACCTTAGTGTCAGTTTCAAAAATATTCCTGAAAAAGAAACTCCACTACTACATGCAATATGTCTATTCAAAGAGCCCAAGTGAAAGAGTACCCAATATGTTTTAAAGCAGGACTTTACTTTTCTGAAATTTTTTCCTTATTCTTTTGTTTAATAAGATTCCACTTTAGAAATTAATAATAGAGAGTTTAAATTCCTTCTAAGATTAATTCTAAAATTTGGGGAAATGAAACTGGTTGTTAAAGCTACTGCTTCAGATTTATTTTACTGAATTCTTTGGAACACTCACTGACAGTTATAGAGGATTTCATAACATCATTTCTACAAAATTAACTCTGATACTGACAAAATCTTGCCTTTTCTAGACCTTTCACTTGTTAATCTGAATGAGCTATCCTTCTGATTTGACTTTTTTTAAAAAAAGCTGAACCATACTCTTTCAAAGAAAGACAAATTTCCCCTCTTCTCTACTTGAAAAAACAAGTGATGACATAGGGCAAAAAGGGGGAAGGGTATGTTATAGATTCAATGCTATTTAACAATCAACAATTAAAGGGGTCTATCATACAAGGCAGCATGCTAGGATTTAAACATATGAAGGTAGTTAGAGGACAAACTGATGGTTCAGACTGATATAGAAATGAGAAAAGGAGAATGAGGGAGAGAGACAGAAACAGACAATCAGACTGAGAGCACAAGACACAAAAAGAGGAAGGGAGACAGAGAAGATTGCATGCTTTACAGTGTTAATGAAATATTTGTGTTGACCCAAGAATAGGGTCAAAATAAAATTTTGTTTGTCTCCAGTTATGTTTTCAATATTCCATTCATTAATCGACTAAAGATGAATCATTGTCAATCCTCCATGATTCACTCTGGTTTCTAAGAAGTTCTTGTAGTATTTTGCTTGATGATACTATAACAAATAATGCTCTAACCATAATTAAGACTTTATTGAACAAGACTATCTTGAAAATAGAAAAAAATAATCTGATACGTGATAGTGATACAGGAACTTTAAAATTAGTCTTTATAATCCCCCAAAGATAGTCATGTTTTTGCAGGTTCTTGTAATGGTTTTTGAAAACCCTTTCTCATCACTATTGTGATTTAGAGGAGGTGTAGCTATAGAAACAAATGCATTTGTTTTTGTGAACATTGTTATTTGCACCACTTTTTTTTATAGTTGGTGCTTTACCAGAGAGAGGATCATGTCCTTGAACTAAATATTCTTAAAGAACAAAATAAGGCTATGATCACAAAGTTATAAAAACAGTCACTGAAGAAACCAAATATCGGAAGTTTGGAAACTTTTTTCCTCTTCATTTTAATACATTACCTCTTTGCCTGTTTTGTCACTTTCTATTTCTTTTTAGTTTAGTGTGGAAAGAGATGAAATGGGGATGGACAAAAGGGGGGGTGTCTTGTATTGTAGAGGTTGCTTGAAAGAACTAGAACTTTAGAATATGTCCATACTTACTTTTTCTGGATGTCTTATAAGTAGGGAACTGAAAGAATGTGGCAGATTAATTCTTTCTTTGCCATGATGAATATTATGAATTTTCCTATATTAAGGGAGGCTGTAATTCAGTGTTAAAGACTATTTCCTATATAAAACAAAAAAGGAAGAATTTATAATGTTATCTATCTAAATAAAGTGGTTTGTCATCAGGACAAACATATCCATTTTTATTTCCTTCTGAAATTTCACTCAGAGATTTTTAGATGACCCAATATGTGTCTCATGTCAAGAAATTTAAGTGCTATGAGTCATTACTTTTTCTCTGCAAATAAAATGTTTATAATTTATGATTTCTAAGTTTCCTTTTAAATGTTATATAATCTAGTTTTCAGTAATTACATTCCTACAATTTGTTTCAGTTACCTATAAATACTTCTCTTGCATCTCTCATAACAAGCCAGTATCCTATTTTTCTTCTGTAGAATATAATTATTAACTATATCTTCAACAAATTAAACTTACTTTGTAAAATATGACTATTTAGCCATCTAATGTATATTACATATAAGAATATATACATATACATATATATATGTATATATATATGTATATATATACACATATATATGTCACTTCAGCAAAGACTGGAATTTATGTTCTGGAAAGAAACAAACTTCCAAGTATTCTCTCCAAACAATTCCACAAATTATCAAATTAACCAATTGTTCTTATTTCTCTTAGTCAATAAACTTCTGTGAGTGTTTCATCTGTGCAGTGGTAAATGATAACTTACACTGAAATGTAGATTTTCCTTCAGTTGGCTAACAAGGTAGTTAAGTTGCCTAATGAACTCTTCTCACCTCCTATAGGTATTGATACTGCAGAACATATTTCTGGCTGTGCTCCTCTCAGTAATCTGTCTGAACTGTTACTGAACTCATTAAACCCAAAAGATAGCCACTTTCCCATGAAGTAAAACCATGGCAAGGATAAGACAGAGAGAATATATAGACCCAGGGACAGCTCATTATCTTTCTAGGAACTCTGTTTTTCTTCTTTCCCATCTTGATTTAATCTGCAGTATTAGTTTCACTTGCATTCATTTGGCTTTTTTTTTAACTCTACAGTCAAAGAATCTATCAAACTTTAAAGATTTGTTTCTCATGATTAAAACATAGGTAAACATAATTTTAAGAAAATAGTTGCTTTCTCCACTATCCCTTTTTAAATCACTAATCAGGAAAGAATGAGAAATTTCAAAATAATCATGCAGTTTTCTATTTTTTTTTATTGGTAGGTCCAATACAGTCTGAAAAATGTTACTCACTAGAAAAGAAATTGGTTAATGGACAATAATGAAGCACTATTCTGGATAAAATGGGTTATTTGGATTATACCCTTTAGGAAGTATACATTTCCTGGTGTGGCAAGAGTTGCTTGAACAATAGTCTAGGTTTCTTCCAATTAGGAAATTCCCTGGGGGCAGCTAGGTGGCACAATGGATAGAGCACCTGCCCTGGAGTCAGGAGTACCTGAGTTCAAATGCAACCTCAGACACTTAATAATGACCTAGCCCTGTGGCCTTGGGCAAGCTACTTAACTCCATTTGTCTTGCAAATATCTTAAAAAAAAAAAAAGAAAGAAAAGAAATTCCCTATGGAGCAAGTTGAAAAACAATGGGTTCCATTAAAAATTCGAGATTTAAAATTAAGAGATTTGCATTCAAATAAAACCTCTCATACTTATTATTTATTGCCCTTTGAATAAAATACTTCTTAGCAGTCTCATGCAAAATGATAGCATTTATACCTCCAAATGGAATTATTTTGAAGGACATTCTGTGCAAAATACATTATATTATGAGTTATTATTTCATAAAATTTTAGACTGGAGAAGTCCTCAAAAATTCTTTTATTTCATAGTAAACCAAGATCTAGAGAAGTTAAAGGATTTTTTAGACTTGACTTAATGAAAAATGGTAGATCAAGGAACCCAGAAAATTGATTACTCTGTGCCATCTAATCTTCCCTAAACTATACTCATTGTACCATAAACAATGCTTCTTTATCAGTGTAGAGATTTTCATTAATATTTAGTTATATAATATATTTATTATATATCATATATTCATATGTAATTTATAATATAATATATTCCAAACTGTAATATATTATATAGATAATATATTTTTGCTTTCAATCATAAGTACCTAAAATAATGAATGAATGTATAAAAATTTAAATGATAGTCTAACTTTTTTTTTCTTAGTTTTTTTTGCAAGGCAACAGGTTAAGTGGCTTGCCCAAGGCCACACGGCTAGGTCATTATTAAGTGTCTGAGGCCGGATCTGAACTCAGGTATTCCTGACTCCAAGGCCAGTGCTCTATCCACTGCACCACCTAGCCACCCCAATAGTCCAACTTTAATTAGAAAATCAGTTGCCAGGGCCCTGGAGTCAGGAGTACCTGAGTTCAAATCCGGCCTCAGACACTTAATAATTACCTAGCCCTGTGGCCTTGGGCAAGCCACTTAACCCCATTTGCCTTACAAAAACTAAAAAAAAAAAAAAATAATAAAAAAAATAAGGAATAAGGAGAAAATATCAGTTGTAGCATTTCAACCTACAACTTGAAGCTAAATGACTAGTTCCATATTTTAATATTTGATTTGGATAGGAAAATTTTGATGGAAGATGTGTTAGCATTTTCCCATTGTGGTCCAATAAGGGAATATGTATGTTAAATGGAAATGCATAAAATATGAATAATCTCAGTTACCTCATCTATAAACTGGGGGACATTATTAACATGAAACTCACAGAATTGTTGCATGCAACAAATGAGATAAAATATGTCAAGTGATTGTAGTGGTATAAAACTGGCTTTTCAAATTCTATGATTATTATTAAAAGAGTGTCTGGTAGAAATATTCAGAAAGCATCAGCTATATGCACACCACTAAAACAACATAGCTCATATAGTATTTAGTACTTTTAATGTTTTATTGAGGTCTTTTGGTTTTTTAAAGTTTACTCCTACTTCCTAAAAGGTAATAAAGTAAAATAATAAAGCAAAACAATTAAACAAAGTTAATAATACAGCAATCTCATTTGGTCATGTATTTAGCATTTTTCATCTGCAGCATTCCTTACTTCTATGTTTTTTTAATTAACAGAAATCTAATTTCTCTGCCACCACCTCTAAATCACAGAAAAAAAATTGTTTTAACAAATATAGATAGGTAAGGAAAAGAAAATCCCTCAATGGATGTTCATAAGAGTATTTAAATTTTTTTCTGAATCCCTTATCCATCAATTCTTAGTAATGGTTAGAATGTTTTGTTATCAGCCCATTGGAATTATGGATATTCATTATATTGATCAGATTTCTTATAGCTTTCAATAATCATTTTTACAATGTTGTTAATAATAAAATGTTCTTAAGATTCTGGTCATTTCATTCTTTATCAGTTTATAAAAGTTCTCAAAACTATTAATTTTTATGATATTGATTATGTATACATATACCACCACATATGCATATAAATCTATGCATACATCTATGAATACATGTGTATATTGATTTACACATTTTACTCACTTTATTCTATATCAGTTCATATAAGTCTTTTTATAGACTTTTGAAATCATCAGTTTTTTCATTCCCTATAGCATAACAGTAATCCCTTCACATTCATATACACATTCACTTGTTCCTCAGTTGATGGACATTACCTTAACTTCCAGTTTTGGTTTCTTTTGTTTCATTTTCTACTACAAAAAAGCTACTAGAAATATTTTTGACTATAAAGGATTGTTTACTTCCTTTGAACTTTTTTGGATATACTCCTAGAGGTAGTATGCCTGGGTTTAATTATATTTATTTTATATTTAACTATACTGTTTAGTTACATTTTATATATAATTCCTAATTTAATTCCAGGATAGTTGAATATATTTTACAGGTGCAGCAATCATACTTTAATATATTTGACTTTACACAGTCCTCCCAATGTTTATCCCTTTCCTTTCTTGTCATTTTGCCATTCTTATAGACATGAGGCTGCCTATCAGCAATACTTTGATTTTTATTTCTCTAATTACTAGTGATTTGGAATATTTTTCAAACCAATATTAATAGTCTTGATCTCTTTCCATGTTTTCAATAGCCATAGCCTTACTCCATTTGACAAGTAGAAATTGTTTTCTATTTTTATAAGTTTAAATCAGTTCCTTATAACTCTTGGATATGAGTTCTTTGTCAGTAAAACTTACTGCAAAAAAACTTCACCAGTTAATTTGTTTCCTTTTTGAATCTTACTTTAATTGGATTTATTTGTGGACTTGTAATCAAAATTATCCATTTTATCTTTAACTTGTCTCATCTCTGTACACATACAAAATAATCTTTCTTCTGTTTCTCTAATTTGTTTATGATATGTGTTTTTAATATTTAGATCACATAATCATTTGGAACTTAACCTTTTATAAGAATGAGATGTGATCTAAATCTAATACTGTATAATCTAATGTGCAATATAAACACATTCACAGATACACATACAGTTTTGATATCCATAGATTTCATTTGAGCCTTACATTTATGTGAACCTTACGTAACTATTAAAGAAGATGTTATTCTCCTCATTTTGAGTATACAAATGTTTCCAGTTGGAGAAATTTATTAATTATCAGAGAGGGACATGAACCCAGTTCTGCCTAACTCTGAATACAACATTTTCCTTACTACATGTTGTTGCTTCTAAGTCAGACATTCAGGAGATAGAAAGTTCAGTCCATTTCCAAGTCTGACTCAGTGAATCACCTTACTGATCATTCTAGTAATGTTGGGAGACCCCTAAGATCTATACCCAGAGTCATTTCTCCCAGCTATCAGAAAGAAAAAACCAGACATAATTGAACAAGCTCCTAGGGGAAGGAAATCTCTCAAAAAGAAAACAAAGCAAAGTGAGGAAATGCAGAGGTTGAATAATTTCTCATTGTATATTTATTTCCCTGCTTGCTACCAGGTTTGTGTCCTTCAATAAAGGCAATTTAATTTTTAATGTAATTTAAAGTATACAATTCATAATTTGATTCTTTGAATGTCATACTTTCACTATGAGTGCTCCTCTGATGCAGCTTGAAACCCCATCATGTGTTGCAATAGTGCCAAAAATTAAGCCCCAAAAAGTTCGGTTGACAGAACTTCATGATTCACTCAAGATAAACTGATCAATCACCTGAAACCTGATCGTGACACTAATAACTTCGTTTTGGATATTCATTCTGAACTTCCTCAGCTTCTTCCTGTCTGATTAGAGGACTAGAAGTTAGAATGCTAAATTCTTCCCAAAACTTTTCCTCCATAGAGGTCTGGGATCTGAACTTTACAGCTAATTCTCTACTTTCCATGAACAACTCTGCTTGGTTTGGTGTTCCTAAAAAAATCATCCTTGGACCATTCCACCTGGTTTTTAGTTTCTTTATCTGGGTTGTAAGACTTTTGAGGTTATGTATAGAATTTTTTTTCTTATTTACTTCTCCAGCACTTAGTCATCTTCATCATCATTGCCATCATAGTAGTCGTAATGGTAGTAGTAGTAGGAGGAGGAGGAGGAGGAGGAGGAGGAGGAGGAGGAGGTAATAGTAGTATCAGTAGTTAGTAATTAGCAGTAGTAGTAGTAGTAATAGTGATAGTAAAAGGAGGTAGTAGTTGTTGTTCTTCCATTTCAAATAAAACTCTGTCATTAGAAAAGTGATATTGTGACATGCACATAAGATTGATTATAGTGAGGGAGTGCTGTGCAAAGATGCCGTTCTGACTATCCCATATGAACCCAGTGTCCTGACAGTATAATCATTTTGGTTGGTGATCAATGGGAGAAGCTGACCTTTTAGATTCAGAGCTTTCCCATATCACCAAAGTTCTATAGTGGTACATTATCATCAGGTGACAAACTTTTGATAACTGGGTAAATCTAATCAGTCTCTTGGTAGTCTAATTTTGTGGTGACTATTGAAAATTTGATGCCCTAAAACTTAGTACAGTGCCTTAGACATAGTAGATGCTGAATGATTGTTTCCCATAATATAATATATTGTAGTAGACAACTTTTCGGCTAAAAGTTACTCTAAATGAAGATAATTGATTCTTGGATGGCAGGCAGGCTAATTCCAGACCTATATGTTAAGTTTCTCAATTTTAGCCATTTCTATTAAGTCATGCCCCAATGACAAAATCTTCAAGGCCACAGAATCGTTTCAATTCTTAATGAAGAATAGGGTCATTAATGTGGGGCTGACAAAGAGGCCATCTTCACAGTCATCTAATCCAAATTTTCATGTTACAATCAAGGAACTATGGCTTAGAGATGTTCGGTATTTTGTTGCAATTCACACAGATTGTAAGGAACAGTGCTGGGATTCAAAGCCAAAGCCTCAAAATTGAAAGCTAATCCCCTTCCTACTGGTCCTTATCAGAGCAGGACAGCATCATCTGACACATTCAGTGGTCCTGAACAATTTTTGAGACGCTACTTTTAATATTTTTAACATTGCATGAATAGAGATATTCCAGTATGACCCACTAATGACTAAATCTTATTTCCAGTTCTCAGGAATAGACAAGAGTTAAAAAGTTACAAATCAGAGTATTGTTAATATAGAAAAGACCCTGAATAAAACTGAAAAGATTGAAACTCTGAATTCTGATCTCTGCATGGAAGAGTCAAGAATGGACTTTTTTTTTTATTGTGGTTTGTTAAGTGAAGAAATGTGCCCTTGGTGAGCCAATTTAGAAAAGACGAGGAAAGATTCAGTCAGTAAGTTAAAAAAAATATTAAAATGTTCATGGCACTGTTATATGCTAGAAAAACAAATACAAGTAGAAAGATATTCCTTGACTGCAAGGAACTTATATTCTTTTTTTTTTTTTTTTTTTTTGGCTTTTGCAAGGCAAAAGGATTAAATGACTTGGCCGAAGGTCACACAGCTAAATGTATGCGGATGAATTTGAACTCAGGTCTTCCTGACTCCAGAAACAGTACTCTGTCAACTTCACCACCTTGCTGCCTCAGTTATCTTTCTTAAATAGAAGTTCTGGGCAGAAAAATCATTTGGAGGCAGAGGCTAATAGGAGTGGAAATCAATTCTGAGGTTTAATTCTAGACTTTTTGTTTTTCAGTCATTTTTCAATCCTGATAGATTCTTCAAGATCCCATTTGGGGATTTCTTGGCAGAGATAATACTAGAAAATTTCTTTTTCTTCTCTACCTCAATTTACAGCTGAGTTAAATGACTTGCTCAGGATCCTGTGGCTAGTTTGTGCATGAGGCCAGGTATAAACTCAGGAAGACCAAACAGGCTGGAAACTCTGTGACATCTAGCTGCCAGAATTCTAGAATTAGGATGAAGAATTATGGCATGGCTGAGGAAGTCAGGAATATAGCCTGGGGAGTAATATAATAGAAACTATGGCTCAATCTATAATTCTGAATATTTCTTTCTGATCCATGCTCCAGGCACCAATTACCAAAAGATTGCCTGAAGGATGGCTTTAACTGAGCCTATGAGATCTGACTTTTAGACAGAACTTTGAAAATAGTCTCTAGGGAGGAGATGTCAGCAAGAAACTGGAAACGAGATAGAGCTAGCTCAACTCAGCTTTGTGACCCTGACTGCTCTACTAACCTAAAAGAATTTTTGAATGCTCTTTATAAATCACTTAAAAGCAATAGAGCAGAGGTCTCAGTTTACTTACTACAATAAAATTCCCCAAAAAAGAAAACAATCTAATCCAGTCTAATCCAAATAATTAAAAAAATAAAATAGCTCAGAGCTCAGCAAACATTCTGACTTTTTCCTCCTTTTCAGTATATGAGTTGTTAATAGAACAGCAAAATATAGGGTTATCCATCCAACAATTTGAGGGTCCAAGTCCACAGGAAGCCAAGCTTACCAGGACAAAATTTGGTGTGCCAAGTGACCAAGTGAGGTCAAAACTTTAGGGTACTTTTTATTTGAAATTCTTCCATTTGTATTGGTTCTCGTTTCCTATGCAAGTGCTCTCAAGTCCTCCAATGGATTTCTATGAGATGTGGGTAATCCCACCAATGATTCTAATTGTATTCAATCAATAACTATCTATTCTGGGTGAAACATCCTTGTGCTATATTTAATTTAATGCTGATTGTCTTCCTCATTTTCTCTAGACATTATCAGTATACTAGTAGAAAATATTTTCTGTCCACTGGTTAACCTTCATTCTCAATATGGGAAGAGCCCTTTTTCATTTGTGTTTAATCCCAACAAAGGGAAAGAAAACCTCAACATAAATTCATTTTTAGGATTTAATAATTCTGAGGTTTAAGTTTATAATAATAGATAAAATATTCATATGTTTACATCATCTGAAAGCCATAATTCATTCTCTTCTTAAAAGAATATATTTATTTACTTCATTCAAATATATGTAACACCAGTATAAGGTAAATGATATATATTTGGGAACTCTTATTTCCATTTAGTATTGAGGAAAGTCTAAAATCTAGGTGCTGTTGATTATTAGTGTAACATTACCAAAGTGAAATTTAGACCTGGTCAGTTAAGAAAACACATAGAAATATTATGACAATCTTTTTTCACAAAAAATGTAGCTATATGTTTCTTTCCAGAAAGCATAATGGTTAAGGGTCAGTCTCAGTCAGGAAGATAGGAATTATAGATTTGTCTCTGAAATATACCATCTGATGGATAATCTTTTAACCTCTTGATTCACTCAAACTATAGTTAGTTAAAATTATAATGTACCCAAGTGCTAATTTGCATCAGGAAAATTTTCTCACTTGGGATCCCTACATCAGTGGTGTCAAACTTAAAAATAAACAGAGCCATTAGACTATATACATATATATATATATACATATATATGTATGTATACATATATATGTATATATATATAGAAAATTTTATATTATTTTGTTAAATATCTCTCAATTACATTTTAATCTGATTTAGGCTACACTCAGGACTGTTATAGGATGCTGTCCATTTAGGTGACAACTTTGCCTATACCAATGAAATCCAGTTTCTGTGTGAATGTATTTGTATTTATGAATACGTGTGTGTGGATATGTATCTTTATCTCCCTAATTCTGTCCCTTACTGCTTCTCAAATGAATTATAGCAGTAGATCCTTTTGGGTCTCTTGTCTCAAGTTTCTTCCCGGCTCCAGTTAATATTCCACTCAGGTAGATTTTCTTAAGGACAATAATGACTTTCGTTTCTCTTTTCAATAAATTCTAATTGTTCCTTTATAAATACTTGTTTGAAATTCTATTTAATTTATCTTAACCTTAAAAATTTTTCTCTGTTTATATAATTTTATAACATACAATTATGAGCACAACAGTAAGTTTACATCTGTGTGTACTTGTAAATATAATTTCACAAGGTTTGGAGAGTCAAATGAGATATTAAAATATTTCTTGGCAAGCAACAGATTGCACACACACACACACACACAAACACACACCCTTAAACCCCCATCTATTTTATGCTTTGCTTGAAAATTATGATGAGATTATTTTCTAATATCATTTTTCTGTTATTGCATCTTTCAGGGAATCTTGTATAATTTCAACATATTCACTAGAATAAAGTTTGGAAAACTATTTTGTACAATTAATGAAAAGAATTTTTTTGATACTCAAGCAACAATAAATACAATTAGTTTCTTTATTTTCTATACCTTTAAGTCAACTGTGTGACTAAGAAAATGTGAAATTATAAAAATGTGATCTGGTATAAATAATAATTCCTGGAAATCATTGACGCTATTGCATATTATATATTAAAAATAATCTATATGTGTGCAATAACTTCTCATAATTTTATAAAAATGAGAAAGTAGGACTATGGGGTTGGTAGTTATTTATATATTTGTCACTTTTTTGTTTTCTGTAATATCTGTAATCTTTTCCAATTATTCAGTATCTTGCCATCTTTCAGCTATCTTTAAAATCAATTCACTTCACCCTCAAAATTGTGTTGGTTTCAATAAACTACAGTTATGAACACTTGATTTGATTGAGCTTCAAATACTACCCTCTATTTCGTTTACTACCATTTTTAGTGTCTCAGAACAGGATCTTTAACATTAGAAACAAAATGTGTTAGATCTACTGACACTGATGGAGGGGAGGGGATTCTCCCACAAAAACTTAAAAGACATACCAATTTTTATGTGTGTTGGCATTCCATTCACATCCTTAAATGTTGTCAGAATGATCTGATTTAATTGAGTCTCCTTCCAAATTGTGCATAAACAAAAATGTCAGTCAACGCTTCTCAATGCTTATGAGGTGGTACTATTCAAATCAAGAAGTCTGGGGGCTTCTTGTCCCTTTGATATCTTTGGCCCTCAACTTTACCTCTTCTCCACAGATGGCCCCCTGGAACTCCTATGGAGGAGGTCAAGGAAAGGCAAAGCAAGTTGCCCTTTCCTATCACTCCTCTATCCTCTGGCCCCAGGACATGTGCAACCACTATCCTAGGAACATGGAGATCTTGCATCAACCTGCTGTTCATTGACTTCAAAACTGTGAAAGAGACCAATGCATCCCGGATTCTGGCATAGGCCAACATCATTGAATACCAGTTCCTTTTCAATCTATTTCACTCTCCAGAAGTAGCTAGATGCATTCAATCCAAGTCTTTGTAACAATAATAGGACTGGTGATAGATAGGAACTCCACTGATCAGTATGCATTCTCTGAAGGACAAAGAAAACCTGAAGTCTCTGTTCCTCAAGTTCTAGGTGGGCACCAACCATGCTGGGCAGCCATTAGCTCCAAGACACAGACAGGAAACCCAAGTCTTATTGAAGAAATAAGTGTGCCCAAATTTGCTCAAATCTGGAGAATTGGAAGGATGGAAGCTGGCCTTACCCCTCAGTCTCAGTGGAAAGTTGTCAGCCCATCCTTAAGCCTTTTTACTTTTCTTTCAAGGAAAAAGAGTACTCAACAACTAAACAGTGAACAAAAAACATTTAATTTATAGGTACAAATTAAGAAATTTTGTTTTTATTAAAGTCTGCTTTTATCAAGTTTGTTTACAAAGTCTTACATAAATTAGATTAAACTCAATGAAGGAAAAAATCTACCTCCACAAGACAGCAAAATATTTATAGTCTAAATGGTATTATAATATATATATATATATATATATATATATATATATATATATATATATATATATATATAAAACAAGCAAATATTTTGTGATTTGGGTGGTTTCTAGATTCATTTCACTTGCTCAGATAGTTAATTATTGGATTTTATTTTAATTTCCTTTAAAATGAGAATAACTCATGCTGATTTTTTGTTCCTTCATCATTTTTAAGGCTTAAATCATTTGATAAGAAGCCATTTTAATTGCATGCTGCATTTTTGGTTCATATTTTTCTTATAAATTCATTTCTCTTGTTCCTTGACCTTGAACCATACTTTCTTAGTCCTTTCATATTGTTATAGTTTCTTTCCCCTTTCTACATTTTTTCATGTCACCACATGAAATGTGTACTGATTTAATTTGGAGGACATTATCAAATTTTTCATAGAATTCCTTTATCTTCTCATTTATAATAGATGTTGCCACATAAATTGCAATTATTATCATTTGCTTTTTCTTATTATTGTCTTTATGTACACTGTGAGCAATACTTTTTGGAACTAAATTCCTTTCTTTGCATGAGTTCTAAAGTGACTTATGAAATATTAGGACTGAAAAAGAACATTGCAAATTGTCTAACTGCTAACTAATGTAAGATAACATTATTCAGATAACTTTGAGGATTGGTGAATTAGAAAGGTATTTGATTAATTGTTTGTTCAAATCTTAGTAAACATTAGTAAAACAAAATGTGATAAATTTGGATTAGTTAACATGAAAAGATCTGATTTGACTTACTTCTTGTGTAACTACTTGGTCTCTCTCTCTCTCTCCCTCTCTCTCTACCCTGCTCCCCCTTTTACACACATAGAACCCATATCTGAAATTTGGGATTCATGGAGATGATTTCATTATGTGTCCATTGCCAAAAAGAAATATATTTTCATGGAACCTGTGCCCATCTTCACTCAAACTGATCATAATAAATACTAGCATGAAAAATACTATGGACACAATTTCAATCATATCTATTGTAGAGATTAAAAATACAGATTATAGAAGGAACTCACAGAATCACCTCCAGATCAAATTCACCTATGAATCAATATTTTCTGATTGCAAAGCTAGCATATGGGAAAATAGTGTGGGATCATCTCTAGTGATCCTGACCTATGCTTTGCCATTGAACTCAGATGGCCCTGGAGGAGACAGTGTGGTTGATGACTTTGCACAGACCTGATTCATTTAAATCCAATTCACTTGCAAGTTGACATCACACTCCTGATGTCATTGCACCTTTTCAAGAATAAAAAACAATAAGAATAGGAGGGTGGAGAAACTTAAGTTGAAAAATATGGTTCAACATTAAGAAATGAAACAACATTGTAAGATGATTAAGTATGATGGAACTCTTCTCAGAAATTCAGAGATCAAGGACAGCCCTGAGAGACCTGTTATGAAGAATGCCATCCAGATCCAGAGAGGAAAAGAACATAGAATCTATGCAAACTGTTTTTTTTAATTCTATTATATTTTCCCTTCTTTCTCTTTTTTTTTCTTTGCTCTTAGTTCTAATTCCTTTACAAAATGTCTAATATGTAAATATATTAAACATGAAGGTATATGTACAACTTTAAACAGACTGTTAGCTGCCACAGGGATGAGGGAGGGAAGGGAGTGTGGTAGAAAAAATTGGACTCATAAATTTGAAGATGAATGTTGAAAAGCTACCATTTCATTTAACAGAAAAATTAAATTTCAATCAGAAAGAAAAATTCATTAATAAATGGAAGAGGTCATAATCTTGTGATAAATTAGAAGCCTCATATCTAAATATTATAAATGTTTTATTCAAGAATCTGATATCTAGGGGCGGTTAGGTTGCACAGTGGATAGAGCATGGACCCTGGAGTCAGGAGTACCTGAGTTCAAATCCAGCCTGAGACCCTTAATAATTACCTAGCTGTGTGGCCTTAGGAAAGCCACTTAACTCCATTTGCCTTGCAAAAACCTAAAAAAAAAGAATATGCTATCTCTCAAGGCAGTTATGTGGCACAGTAAATACAGTGCTAGATCTGATATCAGGATGATTTGTCTTCAAATACAGTCTCATATACTATCTAGCTGTGGCAACCTTGGTAAGTCACTAAACTTTTGTCTCCTTCAGTCTCCTCTTCTGTAAAATGAGGACAAAAATAGCTCCTAGTTCCAAGGGTTATTATGAGGATAAAATGAAATAATATTTGGAAATTATTTAATAAAATTTAAAGCATTGCATAAAAATAATCATTATCAAAATTTACTTTAATTATTATTATCATCAAAGCTAACTTCAACATATTTTGTCATTTGATTCCAACTTATTTTTCCAGACCAATTTTATTCTGTTCTAAAGGGTCTATTTATTTCCAATTTTCACTTCTCTATTTTTGTTTCTATGATTTTCACCTGTTGGGACTTTCAATGTTCCTTCAAGCACTAGAGAGTTGATTTGAAATTATTATTTATTAATGAAGATGTCATTTCTCAGTTGTTTATGTACACTCAATGATTTGTCTAATTAAAGTACAGAATCAACTCCTAATTTGGGGAAAGTTAAAAAGATTCTTCAAATTTAATAAAAATAGCTTCAAATAATATATAAACCTTTAAATATCACCAAATGACAAATGAATAAAGCAAGGAAGAGAGGAAAAATTGATACTACTTACAATAAAGATTTAACCTAAATAAAACAATACTATCTCAAAGAGGTCAAAAGAACCCCCCAAATTTCTATGGCAGTTAACACTTGATTTCCCCACTAAACAAAGAGTCATGGAATCTAAGAACAATACAGTTTAGGGAAAAAATGTGAAATGTTAACAGAGAAGTATAGAAAATGAGAAACATAATTTCACAAAACACCAAAAAACAGTGAAGATAGGAAAGGAGACCATGGAAAGTGACATGAGACTGAAGTTAGCTAGATCATGTCAGTAGTACTTTTAAAGGAAACTGAAAGAATAACAGAATAGAAATATGAACAAATTTGCTAGTATTTCTACTATAAAATATGTTTAACATTCATGAATGTGGGGAAAAAAAATAAAAAAAATATATATATATATTCTATTTTTTTTAGGTTTTTGCAAGGCAATGGGGTTAAGTGGCTTGCCCAAGGCCACACAGCTAGGTAAGTATTAAGTATCTGAGGTCGGATTTGAACTAAGGTACTCCGGACTCCAGGGCCGGTGCTCTATCCACTGTGCCACCTAGCTGCCCTTAGATTCTAATTTCTTAGACCTTGATATTCTAAATAATTATTCAGAAATACTTCCAATAAAGTTAAAAAATAGAAAGATGGATTGTTTTAAACTAACTAGACACAATACATTCATATATGCATATATTCACATATAAAGATATAGATATAAAATTGAATATGACACTGTTCTTTAAAGCTGGTGTCACTGACTTTAAAGATATTCCAAAGAAGAAATTCAGAAAAAAATCACAGATGGCATTATTGACACCTTCAAAACATAATGATTAGCATATCATTCATTAATATATGTATATCTGTCTGCCTAGTTTCTCATCTCTATAGAATATTTTGAAAAATATCAATATTTATCAAGGATATCCTTGATGAAAATGTGATGAGATGAGACAAACTTTGCAAACAAATATCTCTAATAAATCACATCTTTGTAGCTTTTTTTGCTATTTTTTAGACAGGGAAAGCATTTGATTCAGAGTAAAATGCATCCTTAAAAGAATTCCTTTTCATCTCTCACAAAGATAGAAAGTTACTTCACAGATGCAACCACAAAAATAATTGTATTCAACAATCCCCTAGAAGTGAAAACCAACTGCAATATTCTTTCATGGTATCATGGAGTATGCTCCGTTAATAACCCAAATGAACAAAGGCAACCATATAGAAGACTAAACAGGAGTGTTGGTCTTTGAGTGAGGAAGACCTCAGTTCACATCCAACTTCAGGAACTAGTTTGTGTGACCCTAGGCAAGTCATGTTACTTCAGTCTGTCTCAGATTCCTCAACTGTAAATAAGCATAATAATGATATTTATCTCAGAGGGTTGTTATGAGGATCGAGTAGCATATTTGTAAAATATTTAACTTAGTGCCTGAGATATAGTAGACATTTCAAATGTATTTTTCCCTTTCTTCCCTCTAGATCATCTGACTAACAGAAAGCATTGTGATAATTTGATCAAACTTTAAAATAAAAGACTTCCAAAATAAGATCTATAATGGCACAAAATTTTTTTTTCTGATGATCAAGAAAAAAATATGGGTGAAGTATGCCTATATTCCTAATCATAATATACAACTTGAAGTCAATTAAGAACTATTCTATGGACAAGTTTTGCTATGATAGTTAATTATCCTAATTTATATAATGCTTTCAGGTTTGTAAAGTGATTTGTACAAATGATCTCATTTTATTTTCAGAGCAGTCTTGTGAGGAGGATGCTATTATTATTCTCAGTTTACAAATGGGGATAAATGAGTCTAAGAGGTGTTAAATGACACATATTGGGTCATACAGCTAGAAAGTATCTAAGCAAGCTCTTCTAATTCCAAGCCCAGGCCTCTAAACAGTGTGTTGCTCAAGTGCAAATGGATAATAATTAGCTGGCCCCATAATTGAAAAGAAGAAAAAGAATAGTAAGATTTTGTTTTTGAAATTTCATAGTGTTTTCAGCAATTCCCCAATGTTATTAATATCAGAATTCTCAATTTTGCAAATAAATAGCACCCCCAAAATGATGTCAAGTGATTAAAAATTGTATTTGTACCAAAAGAAAAATATTATCAGTGATTACACTTATGTATGAAGTAGCATAAAAGATATCATCAAACAAAAAAAAAACATAGAGATGCTCCAGTCAAATATAGAATTGAGAACATTTCATAGAAATGTCAAAATACTTGGAGAAAGGTCTCTAGCACAAAGTAGATTCTCTGTGGAGGAATCATGGAAGTGTATGGACAAGAGATTCCCAAGAAAGAAGATGGAGATGAGTTGTTATCTGCACCATTTGATAGAGTGTGTTCATGGAACATCCTTAGAAGTATTCAAGTATTAACCTTTGTAAATGATGAATCACACATTCGAACAAGAAATTGTTTGCACTCTCTGAAGCTCTTTAAGGTTTACAAAATCCTTTCACAAATATCCTTCTGAGATAAATTGCTCAAATATTATCCCCATTATTACTCCTCATTTACAAGGAACTGAGGTGTAAAATGTTAAATAATTTACCTAGGGTCATAGTTCAGTGTTTTATAAATTTAAAACCCTATAGCACTGTGCATTTTTATAATTCTTGTGAACATTTTCATAGTGTCTTTTTTGGGGCAATGGGCTGCATAACATGTAGTTATTATTTACAAGACTGAATGCAAAATATTCAACAAATAACTCAAAGTCCATTTTTAAATGTCTTCATCCAGTCCTACAAGTTAGACCGTCATTTTTTTTTCCTTTTCCTTACCATTCCCTAGTTAATACTCCATTAAAACCAATCTATAGCACCCCAAGAGCAATAAGTAATGTGAAAGGGTTCCATAAATGTGTAATTTTTCAGGGTATTTTTTAGAATTAATACATGATTTATGGCACAATGCTCAACTTAGAATTGGGAGATGAGGTTTCACATTCTTTTTTTTTTAACTTATTTTTTTGGTTTATTGTTTTCTTGCAAGGCAAATGGGTTAAGTGACTTGCCCAAGGTTACACAGCTAGGTCATTATTAAGGATCTGAGGGCAGATTTGAACTCAGGTCCTCCTGAATCTAGGGCTGGTGCTTTATCCACTGCACCACCTAATCACCCCTACATACATTTTCCTTATATCACTTACAGTATATTTATGAGCAAATCATTTATTCTCCTGGGAACTCGGCCTCCCCATCTGTAATATTGCAACAATAATAACTATAACTACATCACAGGGTTTTGAAAAAAAATGCTTCATGGATCTAAAAGAACTAAGAAAATGTTAGTTGTCACTGAGTTGTCAGAGCTGAAAAAAATCTTTTTTTTTTAATACAACCATGAAAAATTAGGTAGTTAGGTGGCTCAGTAGAAAGAGCTATGGGGCTAGGAATGAGGAGCACCTGAGTCCAAACCTGGCCTGAGGCACTTATCATTTGTGTGACCCTGAGCAAGTCACATTTAGTTGTTTCCCTTACTGCACTGGAGAAAGAAATGGCAAACCATTCCATTATCTTTGCCAAGAAAACCCTATGATGAGCATGGTCCACAGGGTTATGAAGAGTTGAACATGACTGAATGATTGAACATGAAAAATACAACCATCAGGACCCCAGATAATGACGTTAGAGTACTCATTGGCGATAAAGAGAATAGGACACTACCCCTGGGAGAGGCTCTCAGGAAAAAGTTCTTAACCTGCCATGAACCAAGTGATCCATGAATAAGTCATAGGAGTTCAATATGTTTGAATTGGAAAATTATATCTTGATTTTAACTAGCCTCTAAGTGAAATTTGACATCTCTTTCAATTGGGATTTTTTGAAGTGCATTATTCTAATATATTTCACCAGGTTTCCAAATAGGTCTATGACATAAAACACATTAATAACCCCCACTCTAAGGTGAAAATGTTACAAATGTGCTCTTCATTTCCCTAAGTGTCTCAGAAATTGTGTAGTTGGCACTTCTTTCCTCTTGCCAGAGATGTGTCTGGGTTTGACAAGTATGAGAAAAGTCTGCATCCCAAATGTGGCTGAATGATTCCAAGTCTGTAAAATTTTATCTCTTTTATAATGAACCATGGGTGATGAAGCTGTTGAGTCACATTTTTTTTTCTATATCTGCAAAGTAGAGCACAAAGAATAAAAAGTTGTAAGCTAGGAATGGAATCAGGACAAGCAACAATCTGATTTCTGTGTCCCATTCCTTCCTTAGAATAAGGCACAAGACAGAAATTTTAAAATACAGTGTCAGTAATCTGTTAACATTTGTGAGAAATTTGAAAGAGAATAGAACATGGCACTTGACCTTTTTAAAAAACATCAGGGATATTAGGATCTGATTCTTGAAAGAATTGTTAAAATCATGAAATCTATGTCCCCCTCCCAACATTTAAAAAATGTATAATCTGAGGCTCAAAAAGGAAGAGCAAATTGTACAAGAACCATGATGCCAAACACATGTACCACTGTACCAGACAGCCTCCATTTCAAATTATCATCATCCTTAAGTGAAATACTATCTTCAAGTCATTTCTACTTTCTGTAAAAGAATAAAGGACTACATTGACCCAGGAGTATTGAAACATGTCCTGACAGAGAATTTGGGAATTGCAAACTAGACAGCCAGACCATTAAAATATTCTTCATTATAGCAAAGAAAATGCATTCATTAATAGAAATGCCTTACAAAATTGTTCCAAATATATTCTCCCTCTAATTCATTCTTTCTTAAAACAAAACAAAAAACAAACCCAGCAAATTACTTTCCTTTATAGCTCTCATAGAATATAATAGGAAAATGCTACTTAATTGTTAAGGGAATACCAACATTGAAGGATGCCACTCTAAATTCAATAGTAATTCTTCAAGAGTCCACATCAGGCTTAGACATTTGCTATGTGGGAAGATTTTTTCCCTATTATTAAATTCTTTAAGGTCAGGAACAATACCAATGTTACAAATTTGTAAAATTCCTTGGTAGTTTGATCCAGAGTCAAGAAAAGGGACTATGATTGAAGTTTGAAGCTCAAAAGGTCTTCTTTCTTCTCCAAATTATACCCAATGCGTTGGCAGAATAATTATCAGCAGAGACATCTGAAAGAAAATATGGTCAAATTAATAAACATTACTAAAGATGAGTAGAAATACTTGAGGATTGCCTAACATGAACTTTTTCATACTTAAGAGGAAGTCTTGGGAAAGTTTCAATTTTGTTATATGTTCTACTAAAGTGAGTATTCAAAAAGTACTTTCCATGAACAAAATATTATTTTCCAAAAATATCCTGAATTCCCATCTCTCTCTACCTGGAAATATCTTGAATATCCCTAAACTGACCATAATTTCACAGAAGTATGTGTATTAGTATTAGCAATATTAGTATTCTTCTCTCATAACTTCCTCTTTCTGGCTTGTCCATTCATGTAAACCAAAGATGCTGGATCCTGACTCCATTAAACTTGCTATTTCTACCTTTACCATTCTTTTTGCCTGCAAGAAGATAGCACGTAATAATAGATAAAGTTTGCATTGGGGTCAGGAAAAATTGAATACATGTCTCACTAATGAAATTATGTGACCGTATATAAGTCACTTAACTTCTCAGTGCTTTAGGTGATTGTGTGACTGCAACATGCAGAAAGGGTATCAGACTTTTTCACCTAAGAAGTCCCTATACAATTATAAAAGAGATCCAAACCCTGAACTTTCCAGGAAATTTAAATAAGCATCCTTTATTGTCTCAATAAGAATCTGGACAGTTTTACCAATTACAGATTGTTAGGAGAATTTGAATTATGAAACATTAACTCTTAAAGTCTAAAGAATAGCCTTTTAAAATGCAAATGTACAAATGAAGAAAGGAGGTGTGATTTTGACTAATCCTTAATCTCAAAGTTAGATAAGATATGGAGTGAAGGAATTCTTGTGTAATAAAATAAGACCATTCTTTTTTATAATTCACATTCAAGTCTTCTTTTGCCCTCAATTCTCACCTCCCTATCTGCAAAAAAAAAAAAAAAAATCAGAAAGACTATGTCCATTTTTAAATACCTTACAATTAAGCTTCAAGATAAATTACAACTTTTAAAACTTGATTTATATCTTCCAATCATTATAAAAATAGCATTATTTTAAACAATCAGTATTAGCTTTAACAGTTCTCTCTCCCTTAATATGCTTAACTAGGTTGGAACTAATAACCTATTTATTCTACCTTCTATTTATTCTACATTTATAATAACAAGCCTCTCCTTTCTGGTTTTGCAAATACTATCCTTCTAAATACCCTTTTGCTATGCATATGGACTAGTTCTATAAATTTCAAATAAGTCTTCTCACCTTCCTTTTCATTTCCTTCACCCATCCTGGATTAGTACTAGGGAAAGAGAAAGTGCTCAATTTGGAAGCAGAAGAGATCTTAATATAAATATTGCCTATGATATTAATATGCTGTCATTAATTATTTAATTAATGTCTCTGATTCTAAACTTCATTTTGTCTCAAATTGTGATAAGAACAATAGGGCTTTCCTTGTAAGTCCCTTGTGACATATAAGTCAAATATTATCTCTTAAAGAATTTGAAGCTGAAAAACTTATATAATTGTTAGTTATTAATAGATTTTATTGCTGAAATAATCATTCTTAAACATAGATTTGGTCATGTCATTTTATAATATAATAATATAATTAATATAATTAATATAATATAATATATAATTATATATAATATATAATTATATATTATATATAATTATATATAATTATAATATAATAATATAATACAATATAATATAATATTCAATTTAATTGCTTCACGTTTGTGACCTCCAAATTGTGGCTATTCTTTACGTTTCTATCTTTATATTTTGTTCTTCTCTTTCATCTATTCTCCACTGTATCCATCATTTTTTCTTACTTAGAAATATAACATGCATTTGTTCATAATGTTTTGCCTCAAATGTTCTTTCTTCTTTTCTGCCTGTTAAATCTTTATACAACCTATAAAGCGCATTACAAATGCTATCATCTTCAATAAGTAACAACTTTCCTCTTAGACCTCACATAGCACTATATTTTTATCTCTCTAAACAATTTATTATTTAATATTTAAATAATTTATGTAAGTTATTTACATTATTCTCTTTCTCAGCTGTAAGAGGGCTGGGAAGATGTCTTATCCAAACTTCATTTCTCCTCTAACACCAAGCATGGTTCTCTGCAAACTTAGTTATAGTAGGTCATTTTCTTTTGGTCTAGATCTTTGATTTTCCCTGTACAGGAAACTCAATTTATCCCCTTTCCTTTATGTAGAAAGTGGTATAGAGTAATATACTAGGAGAGCATTCCCATTGACCTTTCCCCTTAAAAAAAGGCCAAGACAGATGCTGTCAAAGGATTCTCTGGCACAGATATGCCTCAATTCACATAGATTGATGTATATGGTAACATATAGGTAATTTACAGTCTTATCTATAGTCACAGAGGTAGTTTGTGTCATAAATGCAACTTGAACCCTAGTCTTCTTGATTACTAGACAATTTGACCCTTCTATCCACAGCATTATGTTGTCTTTCAGTTGGTACTTGTTACTACAATAAAGATTCATTTAATGAAGTTAAAGTTTCATTAAATAAAGCCTGTTAAGTTAGTAGTCTGTGTAATATTATCATCAGTTTGCAGATAAAGAAACATAGAGAAGATTCATGGCATGCTTCCTGTTATGTTACTAATAAGTGTTAAGAGTTGAAACTTTAACTCAGGTCTTGGACTCCAGGTTCTATTGTAATAGACTATTATGATTCATATCCCATTGAGTTTTCACATAAAAAAGAAATTCTTAATTTTTTTAAATTAATGTTTGATCTGTGATGGAATATACCATCTTTATCCAGAGAAAGAATTGTGGGCTTTGAACAAAGACCAAAGTCTATTACCTTTAATTTAGGGGGAAAGGAAGTTATTTTATTATGTAATGTTGTTATTTCTTATACTTTATTTTTCTTCCTTAAGAATATGATTTCTCTCTCATAACATTCAACTTAGATCAATGTATATACCAAGGAAACAATGCAAAGACTAACAGACTGCCTTCTGTGGGGGGTGGGGGGAGGGAAGCAAGATTAAGGGAAAAATTGTAAAACTCAAAATTAATAAAATCTTTCTTTAAAATTAATTAATTAATTAATTAATTGATATTTAAGTGTTTTAGTTAAATGGGAAATACAGTAGACTTTATCAGCCACCATAAAATTTTGGTATTATTCCATTAGCATATTTTCTTATTTTTATCTTGAAGAAAAAAAAACTTACTCATTCACACTGGCAATTTGGCATTCTTCACTTTACATGTACTACCCCCCTCTCTCTTGCCATATTAAGGGAAAACATTAAAATTTAAAAGAGCAGAATGCAATGAAACAGTAATGAAGTAATAGTCCTGTAGTCTACTTTAGAGATCTTGGATGCTTTTCACATACCAACAACTAAAAAGTAATAATAATTTAGCAGTCTTAATAGTTAAGCTCACCAATGTCTAGGAGTATCTTTAGGGGTAGTAGTTCTAATGTATTTTCAGATAGCATAATAAGGAAATGACTGATTGGGTTTTAATAAGATGGTCTAATATCTCTTTAAATTTTAGAATAAGAAAATGTCACTGAAGTCTTGATGCAGGTATTTGAGCTTATTTGTCTTTTTCTTAAGAAGAAGAAAGTAGAAATTGCATAAAATTCTATTGTAATTAGCTCTGAAAGAAATCCAAAAACAAGTTTTTGTTTTTTTTCTTATATAATGAATGGCATATTGCTAGAAATCACATTCCTAGTCTTGTGACTTCATAAGATACAACCAACAAATTTGATAATACAGTGGTAAATGAAAAGCAATTTTTAACCAGTTAGAAAAAATATGCATGCTACGAACAGATTACTTGATATAGCAATTCAAGTATTGCATTTTTAAGATGATTTTAATATTTATTTGTTCTCTTTTTGTAAAAATAATGTTTTTTATACATTAATAAAATATTATTGTTTAAGAGTAAACAGAATGCCCCCTCTCCACAAAATATAGACTTGCTTGAGTGATAAAGGGGAGAGAAAAAAATTAAAATTTAAAGAAAAATAATAATAATAATAATTGTAGGTATGGCCAGGTGGCCCAATGGACGGAGCCCCAGCCCTGGAGCCAGGAGCACCTGAGCTCACATCCAGCCCCATACACCCAACAATCACCCAGACATGTGACATGCAAGCCACGTCAACCCCACTGCCCTATAAAAACCAAAAAAAAGAAAAAAATGACATAAAATATAATAAAATAGTAATAATAGTGGGAGTGACTGGGTGGCAGACAGAGCATTGGCCCTTGAGCCAGGAGCACCCGGGTCCAAATCCAGCCTCAGACACCCAACGATCACCCTGCTATGTGGCTCCAGGCAGACCACCCAGCCTCATTTGCCTTGCACCCCCCAAATAATAATAATAATAATAATAATAATAATAATAATAATAATAATAATAATAATAATAATCAATGTGCTTCAGTCTTTGTTCCAACACCAACAGCTCTGTCGCGGGTGGATCCCATTTTTTATGGTAAGTCCATCACAAAAGTTACTTCCATATTTTTCCACTGTTGCCATTGCTGATTGCAACTCCCTCCTTTCATATTTCTCTACTACCATGTACTATGTTTTCTCTCTCCTTTCACTCTGACTCTGCTGTAGGGTCACTGAGTGGCACGGCATACAGATCCCCGGTCCTGGGGCCAAGAGGCCCTGAGCCTCCATACCACCCCTTAGGCCCAGCATCTACCTGGCCCTATGGTCCCAGTCAAGCAATCCAATCCCAGCCCCTTGCAAGAACTAAAAAGGAAAATGTGTTATATCTGACCACTCTCCCCCCATGGTCCATCCTCTCCTCCATCATTCAAATCCCCCCTTCCCCCTGTCCCCCCTTTCTTCTTACTCCAGATGCCTATACCCCATTGAGTATATATGCTATTTCCTCTCCTAGCTACCTCTGATGAGAGCAAAGATTCCCTCATTCCTCCTTGCCTACCCCCCTGCCATATCATTGCAATAGCTTATTGTAATACAGAAAAAACTTACTATATGAGGTATCTTGGCCTATTCCACCTCTCCTTTTTCTTTCTCCCATTACATTTCCCTTTTTTTTTCTATTGACTCCATTTTTACACCATATTTTATCTTTGAATTCAGCTTTCTCCTGTGATTCAAATATAAAAGCTCCCTCTACCTGCTCTATTAACTAAGAAGGTTCATATGAGTATTATCAGTGTCATTTTTCTATGCAGGAATACATGCAGTTCATCATCATGAAGTCCCTCATATTTTCCCCCTCTCCTCCAATCTCTATGCTTCACCTGAGTCCTGTATCTGAAGATCAAACCTTCTGTTCAGCTCTGGCCATTCCAAAAGGAACATTTGAAATTCCCCTGGTTCATTGAAAGTCCATCTTTTTTCCCTGGAAGAGGGCATTCATTTTTACTGGTCAATTGAAACTCAGTAGCATTCTAAGCTCTTTTGCCTTCCGGTATATATTATATTCCAAGCCCTACGAGCTTCCAATGTAGTTGCTGCTAAGTCCTGTGTGATCCTGACTGCAACTCCATGATATTTGAACTGTGTCCTTCTGGCTGCTTGTAATATTTTCTCTTTAATTTGAGAGTTCTGGAACTTGGCTATAATATTCCTGGGGGTTGGTTTTTTGGGATCTCTTTCGCAGGGGGATCGGTGGATGCTCTCCATTTCTATTTTGCCCTCTGCTTCTAGAATATCAGGGCAATTTTCCTATATTAATTCTTTGAAAATGATATCAAGGCTCTTTCCCTGATCATGACTTTCAGGTATTCCAATAATTTTTAAATTATCATTTTTAAGTCTGTTTTCCATATCAGTTGCTTTTTCAATGAGATGTTTCACATTTTCTTCTAATTTTTCATTTTTTTGGTTTTGAAGTAATGAATCCTGGTTTCTTGTAAATTAATCAATCTTCCTGAGTTCTATTCTTTGTCTGAAGGATTTGTTTTCCTCAGAGAGGTTCCTTATCTCTTTTTTCCATCTAGCCAATTTTGTTTTTTAAAGCATTCTCCTCAATAACTTTTTGAACTGTTTTATCCATTTGACCTAAGCTGGTTTGTAGCATGCTATTTTCATCAGCATTTTTTTGGATTTCCTTGACTGGGCTGCTGACTTCATTTTCATGTTTTTTTCTGTATCTCTCTCATTTCTTTTCCCAGTTTTTCTTCTAACTCCCTCATTTGATTTTCAAAGTCTTTTTTTGATCTGTCATAGCCTGAGCCCAATTTCTGTTTTTCTTGGAGTGTTTAGATGTAGGAGCTTGTGCTTCCTCATCTTCAGACTGAGTATTTGGATCCTTCTTGGGCTCATATGCAAACTATTTCTCAATGGTGATCCTCTTATTTCTCTGCTTGCTCATTTTCCCAGCCTGAGCCTGGTTTTGGGGTGCCTCCTGAGCTTTTGGGACACTCCCACAAGGGTCTCAGTGTGTGAGGCTCTGTCTTCCCTCCTGGTCTGTGAACGACCATATGTCCCCCACCACCACCACAGGGCTGAGGTGGAGGGGGCCTTGTTGTTCTTTGGGGGGTCCTAGACTGCAATCAGGATCTGAATGTGGTCAGAACCCCAGAGTCCTGTTCCAGGGGCAAAGCTCTACAGTCTCTCTCTTCACCCTCCTCCCTAGGTTCAATGGGCTCATGCTCTGGGGGCTCTTGCTTACTGTCTCTGCCTGCTTCTGGATCTGGATCTGGGCTGCTGAAAGACCACCTTGCTTGCTGTGTGCCCTGTAGGCTGGGCTCCACGTGCTCGCTCTGGCAGAGGTCCCCCGCTGTTCCCCCACTTTGTGCCCACTGCTCCCTGGGGTGTAGCTCAGGAGACTCCCCTGCTGCTGTGAGCCAGTGCTCCAAGCACCCTGGGGCTGCCTCCAGTAGACTGAAGTTCTTTCCTTCTGGCGGGCCGCCCCTCCAACCACAGGAAGCAGAGCCTTTCTGCTCTTTTCCAGGTTACTTTGAGTAGGAGAACTGCCTCACTGGGTCCCTCTGTGGGTTCTATCTCTCAAAAGTTTAGTTAGAGTCCTTAGTTTATGAGTTTTATGAGAGAGCCACTAAGACAAGATCTGTTCTTGTTGCCATCTTGGCTCCGCCCCCAAGTTTTGACCTTTTTTTGGCAGTAATAGTATTTGGGTAAATGTGCTCTCTTTCTTTCATGAAGGTGTTTGAAATATTTTCGATGGCAAACTGATGAGTCTGTCATTAGCCACTAATGATTACATAGTCCACTCTCTCTCTCTCTCATATATATATATGATAACTGATGGGTCAAGCCTATGCATATATCACTTGAAACAATGGGAAAGAGGACCTAGCTTTGGAACAAGAATACCTGGCTAAAATTTTAATTCTTATTTCCTCTGTAGCTTTGGACAAATACAATTTCTTTGGCTATCCCATTCCCCATCTATAAAGTAAAGAGTTTGGACAAAATGCCTACTGAGATCACATCTAGATCTTCTATGACTCTTTGATTTCATTGATTTTATATTAAAGTTGCAAGCGAGATCCACCTCACACACACTCCTTTTTTGGGAGATAATACTTATTAAAATTTTCCTTTTAGAATATTTGTAAGAAATATAACTGGAATTTGTCAACCACAGATCCCCTAATGTTCACCTGACCACCACCCTCAATTCCAGTTTGTTCCAAGATCAGGATAATTTTTTGTATCTAAATTTAGGAAGCAGTCAACTTTGAGGTAATGACACCTACAAATGTCATTTCAAATATGTCATCTTTAGGCTAATAATATTCCTCCTGCCATTTAAAAAAATCATCTATTTCTAAATTCATTAAAGATCTCCAATACTTGCTGGGGCTGAGCTGCCTAAGAGATAATCATGAGCCCACCAAAGAAAGTTTTTATCTTCCATCTCTTCATCCCAAAATTTCAATGAAAAGGAATTGTTGATAAATGATTCAAATTATGGGACTTTTGAGCTTTCTATAAAAAAGAGCAAAACAGAATAAAGTTAATTTTTTTCTGAAATCCCATGCTATTATTTTCATATTCTGTGACTTACTTAATAAAGTTGATAGTTGACACAAGCACATATATATAATACTCAATATATAATACCAGTGTAGCCTGTCTCTCAATTTAGGAGGGAATCTGAAAGTTTTCATATTTCCTATTGTGACCAGTCTTGTGAGACTGGTCAACAATATCATATTTTTAAATATAAATAATTTACATACTTTGGATTTTTTAACTTGGAAACAGTGGATAAAGTACTGAGCATGGATTCAGAAAGACCTGGGTTGAAATCTAGCCTCAATCACATATAAGCTGTGTGACCCTGGACAAGTAATTTAACATCTGTCTGCCCATTTTCTCAACTGCAATAATAGGATCACAATAGCAAGGCAGGATTTTCTACAGTAAAGTCAAGGAGCAAAAGACAATCAAAAATCTGCTTATTTTTGATTTTCAGTAGGAATATAGACCACGAGAGTGAAGATTCAAAATCCTTTTGACTTTTGAGGCTTTAAGAAGATATCATAAAAGTTGCTCAAGAGATAATTAACTTGTGGTGGGCCAATAATTCATAGCAATATCATTCTTTGATCCTTAAGTGTTACTTCTTCCTATCATGAAACAATTCACCAAGCATTGGATTATTAATTCACCAATAGGAATCATGAGTTGGGATTAGGTTATTATCAGAATGGTAATATACCAATAAGTTGTTACCATTATTGTCTTTTTCAGTATAAGAGTAACCACAGTTTCAGATATTTTTTATCATTCATGTTGGACAGCTAGATAGCACAATGGATAGAGCCCTGGGACTGAAGTCAGAAAGACCTGAGTTCAAATCTGAACTCAAACATTTAACCATTTTGCCTTGTACAATGAAAATAATAAAAATAGCACAAATTGTCCAAGGCTGTTGAGGATGAAATAAAATATTTAGCACAGGGTCTGTCACATACCATTATGTAAATTTTAACATTACTATAATTATTATTATCATTATTATTCCTAGGTATTTTCCAAAGTTTCTGTGAAGATCGGCAATATCTATAAATTCTTAGTATGTTACCTGGAATATATTAGACACTTGAAAATGCTCATTTTCTTACTTTTACAATTTTATGGTGAGGTAGTAATATCTGCTATATAACTATCCATTTAGAGAGTGTTTACTGCTAAAAGTTAACGCACCAAAAGAAAGAAACTAATGAATTCTTTAGTCCTTGGAACTTGAACTTCAAAACTATGATATATGAAAAGGACACAAAAATTGAAGGAAAATTAAAATTTGTTAGCTGAAGAAAGATTAGTAAAAATTCTTCATTGATCAACATTAATTTAAATTAATAAAAATATGTATTGTGACCTAGAATTGACCTTAGACTTATGTTGTCTTAAACCTATCACTTTATAGATAAGAAAGCAAGAAAGATCCTACAGGTAATAAATATGAGAGTCAGGATTTACATCCATGTTCATTAACTCAAAATTCTTTGTTTTCCTACTATCTCAAGATGCTCCTCAAGAATGTTCATTTTAACCAGCACCACTACCAAACCTTATCTAGCAAGAACTGAAAAAAAACAGTGTGTTAGAAAGTAATAATAATATATTTTTATTATGTTCATAAAAAAATAAAACAGAGATCCACTTAGTAGTCTTATATATTCACATGGGATTTTCAACACAAGCAAATATTTCACAAAGAAACAAATGAATCTAAGAGATTATCAAGTCCATGCCCTTGTTTCTTGATGACAATGTGCAAAGAACCCTGGAAAAAACTTGATATGTATAGCCATATATTGTTTTATTTTGAAAATTTAAGCATAACCTGGTAATCTTTAAAAGCTAAAAAAAGACTGACAATATTTTATAATCATTTTTCTTAGCTACTCTGGAAAATAAAACCTTCATTCAATGATCAAGAACTCAAGGTAATATATAAAAGAAAACTTAACAAGGCAGCAAAATAATTTCTTGAGCTCCTTATCATACACCACTCCATTCCACCTAACAAAAATAAACAAAAAACCTTAGCTATTATAGTTCCCTTAGCATATTGATCACTTCTCTAAATTGGCTTGAAAGATACCATGCTAATGGTATTACCATATTCAACAGTAACAACAACTGAAGCATGCATTGATTATTTTTGCAAAAGTGACAATAATCAAATGGCAACATAAATTTTTTCTACTGATATACAAAAATCCTCAACAGGTTATTATTCTAGTATTTATCATTTTTCTGTTTCTTTTTTTAAAGGTTTTTTGCAAGGCCAACAGGGTTAAGTGGCTTGCCCAAGGCCACACAGCTAGGTAATTATTAAGTGTCTGAGACCAAATTTGAACCAAGGTACTCCTGACTCCTGACTCCACTGCGCCACCTAGCTGCCCCTGTTTATATCATTTTTACAAAAAAACACATATCAAATAAAACAAAGGAGTCTACCATTGGGGTAGACATCAAAAATTTGATTTAAAGGAAAAAAGTTCTCTTAAGGAATTTCATTATGAAAATTCATTCAGACTGATCTAAGCTAACACTACCTCATATTGAATTCCTCATTGATGAATAGTATTGAAAAAGATTGCAGTATGTTTCAGCATCCACATAGGCATAATTGAGGGCTTAAAATGTCTTAAGGAGGATAAGTTAAGAAAATGAGCCAGTGAAAAAATCAGGAAAGAAAATTATTAGAGAAAGCAGACAAGAAAACTACAATTATCCAACCCTTTTCTATGACAAGATAGTCAAGTTAATGGTTGAATTTTGTGCTAATTACATCCAATGAATGAGATGACACAAGAAATATAAGCTTTTAAATACTGTGACTTTTACATTATCATTCTGCTAAATCCTGGATAGTCTGTCTTCTGTGTGAGGAATATACATCAACTATATTTTGACTTGTGGAAATTCTTCATTTCCTTAAAGACAGACAGTGTAAAGATAGATGGTAAAAAGATATTTGGATAGATTGATGATACACACACACACACACACACACACACACACACATACACACACACAGATATGGATTAAATAATCAAAACAATAGAGAATTCATTAAGTTTTTGCCATGGGAGAGCCCATGCTATCTCCAAGGGCAGACTGAAATTTCTACCTTTTTTGGGGAGTTATGCTTGAGTGTTCACTCTTTCTTCTCTTATCTCCAAAAGGAAAATTGGCCTAGAATTAGATGTGGGCTTTTCTGCTAAATACAATATCTATTTTATTATAAAGAAATTATGAAATTTATATTATATATATGTGTGTGTGTGTACATATGTGTGTATGTGCTTGTGATTGTGTCCACCAATCTCAATGCCACCTTTGGATGATAGTTATCCTTCATTAACTTAGATTCCTCCCATCAAATGCTAACTATTCAAAGTAACTATCACAAATACATAATAAACCCCTCTGTCAAAGAAAATGACATAGTAAAAGAAGTACAAAAATACTAAAGAAAATAACACCTTAAAAGAATAATTAATCAAATGATTTAAGAAGCATAAAAATTAACTCAAGGAAAAAACTCCTTAAAAAGCAGAATAGCCCAAAAGGAAAAGAGGTACAATATTTCACTGAAGAAAAGAATTCAAAAAGCAGAATTAGTAAAGGAAAAGAAGTAGGAACATTCACTGAAGCAATTAATTCCTTAAAAATTGGAACTGGACAAATGAAATTTAATTTTATGAGACATTAAAAAAACAACTAAATAAAGTCAAAAGAGTGAAAAACATACATAAACATGAACTATCTCATTGGAAAAATAACCTGGAAAGGAGATTCAGGAAAGATAATTTAATGATCAAGGAACCTAGATATTATCTTTTAAGAAATCATTAAGGAAAATTGTCTTGATACCTTAGATCCAAAGGTTGAACTAGAAATTGAAAGAACTTAATAATCATGCCCTGAAAATGATTCCAGTATGAAAATACTCGGGAACAATAAAAGGCCAAATTCCAGAAAACTCAGATCAAGGAGAAAATTCTATATCAGCCAGAAAGAAGCAATTTAAATAATGTGGAGTTGTAGTTGAGATCACCCAGTATTTACCATGTTCCACATTAAATGAATGGAGGGCTCAGAATACAAGATTCCATAAGACAAATGGGATAGGATTACAACCTAAAATAACCTACCCAGGAAAACTGAATAAAATTTTTCAAGGGAAGAAAATATGCATTAGAAGATTTTCAAACATCCTTGATGAAAAAACAAGAACTAAGATTCAAGAGGCATAAAAAAGTAAGCATGAAAGAGATATAAAGGACTCAATAAAGTCAAACTAATTACATTCCTCTTTGGTAAGATGATAGCATGGAATTCCAAAGAATGTCATCATTATTAGAATATTTAAAAGGAGTCTACCAAGATAGAGGACATGAGTATGAGTTGATGATATTGACATGATCTTAAAAAAGGAGGATTGAGAAATAGGGGATGTTCTGAGAAAAAGGAGAAGAAAGAGGAAGGATGAGGGAAACTATCTAGCACAAAAAGGTATGCAAGAAAGAACTGCTATAGTGGAGGGGAAACTGTTACAGTGGAGTTGAGAACAAAAGTTTGAATCCAGATTCACACACTTACTAGATGTGTTACCATGGGCAAGTCACTTAACCCTGATTGCTTCACATCCAGGACCATCTGCAGTCATCCCAATTCATATCTGGCCACTGGACCCAGATGGCTGTGCAGAAAAAAAGAGAGGCTGGTGACTCAGCACCGAACCCCTTCACTCAATTCCAATTCATATTCTCATCATGGCATCATCTCCCTGATGTCATAATCTTCTTTGATAATGAAGGACAAACATTATTAGAAAGACAGACAAGATAGACTGACAGATATACAAACTCGGTTATAAAAATCTATCTTAACAATAGGGAAGTAGACAGGGGGAAAGGATAAGAGGAAAAGAGGGGGAGAAGACAGTAAAAAAGACATATGTGGAGATGGAGTAGTATATGCAAAAATGGAAGTCAGTGTCTGGGTAAAGTATAAAAAAATTTCAAAAGTTAAAAAATTTATGAACTTTAAAAGTCAGAGGATTTTGTATTTCATTAATTTGACAGCTTCATGGACAACAGACTGCACTGAGAAGAGACTTAATACAGGAAGACAAACCAGAGGCAGCTAAGTAATGCCATGGATAGAACATGGGATAAGACATGGACTAAGAAATATCTGAGATCAAATCTGCTCTTGGAAATTTAATATTTATGTGTCTCTAGACAAGTCACTTAATTTCTGCCTCAGGTTCTTCAACTGTAAAATGGGGATAAGAATAGCACCTACATTTCAGAGTTGCTGTAGGCATCAAATGAGATATTATTTGTAAAATACTTAGCACAGGACCTAGCATATAGTAGGTGCTTAATAAATGTTTGTTTACTTTTTGATTTCATATGATGAAATCACAACCAGGATGGTGACAGTGTCAGAGAAGAGAATATAGTTTATATAAGATAAATTATGAAATCAGAAATGATATAAGGTAAAACTAGTCAAAGATTTAGTAGTCAGGAATGATACTTAAATTGCAAGCCTAAATGATTAGGAGAATAGTAGTAACCTTGATAGTAATAGGAAATTAGGAAGAGAAGAAGGTTTGATGGGAAAGAAAAGGAATTCAGTTTTGAACATACTAAATTTAAGATAACCATAGGCCTTTTAGTCTGAAATGTCCACTAAGCAATTGGAGAAGCAAGGCTAAAAGTCAGTAGAGAGATTAGGACTGGGCATATAGCTCTGATAATCAATTATATAAAGATGATAAATGAATCTATAGAAGCTGATCAGATTGCTAAATGAAACAGTATAGAGAAAGAGGATCCAGAAGGAGGTTTGGTAATACCCATTAGTAGTCATGACAAGAATGAAGATCCAGTTAATGAGAGTGAGGAATGATTTGCCAGGTAGAAGAATCATGGGAGAGCAGTATCATAAAAATCCTAGAAAGAAAGGAATATCCAGAAGAAAAGTGAGATTAAAAGTATCAAAGTCAGCAGAGAATGATGAGGATAGAAAAAACATTGTATTTGACAAATTAGTGAATCAGTTGTAACCTGAGAGAGAAGTTTCTGCTGTAACTGAGGTCAGAAGTCAGAAGTTTAAGACAAAAGTGGAAGTGGAAGTGAAAGGAGTTTTTGTAGATAGCCTTTTTTCAAGGAGTTTATACATGAAAGAGAAAAGATATAGAGTGATAGCTAGTAAGAATAGAGGAGTCATATGATTAGAAAACTTGAAAAACTAGAAAAAAACTAGAAAAACGCAAACAGTGATTAAGGTCAATGAAAGAATAGTTATGATAAGGAGAGAAATCTACTGGAGAAGATGAAATGGAATGGTAGCTCATGTATATAGAGGTTTGCCTTTGGAATGAGAGGGGCCACATTTTTCAAAAATAATAGGACAAAGAGGAGATAGTGGAAAGTATAGGAATGGATGAGATTAGGAGAAGGGAGAAGATCAAAGCCTTTGTTTTCTTTCTTTCCTAGAAAAAAACACAAAATAAAAGGTTAATGATGACCACTCAAATCCCTTACAAGTTCATATAATTGTCCTTTTCCTATTTGAGTTATTTTACTAGGCTTATTCTGACTTTTAATATGCATATCCTAATGAGAATCTGACCTACATAATGCATACTTTTTCCAACTGTCCACAGAAAACGTGATTATTCTGACTCCAGGAGTTTCATTATATGTAATATATAGTATCAACTTTCGAATGGTCAGAGATGAAGATATACTTAATTAGTAAAGAGCAAAGGAAATTAAGTATGTTTCCATTGTATTTTTAAATTAAATTGAAGTTTCAATGTATTTGGTTTCTTAATAATGACTTTTAAGAAAAAGGTTCTCATCATTAAAAAATAGAATAAACTATTGCAATAGAACTAGGCTAACAAGATATAAATAATGACTGAAAATAGAATCTTGGAACTTTGATAAGTGAAATTTGAATTGAGATCTTGAGATATCTCATTATTCTTACATATCATTCAGTCAAAAGGACAACTTAATGTAACTGAGCTCTCATTTAAATGAGTGATAAAAATACATTTGTTTTTCATTTTTCATATATTTGCAAAATGCACAATTATAAAATAATTTTTTCAGAAGTATTACATAATTAAAAGAATACTGCATGAGGAATCAGGAAATTTGGGTTATAGACATTGATTTACCATGAACCTTCTATGAAACTGTTGGTCCTTTCCAACAGTAACATCTTATGATTCATTGTAATTTATTAGAATTCATTTTAAAAGCTGCTGAGTTTTCCTTCATTTATCATCTACTTTCTCTTCTAAAGTGCATTAGACTCAGAATCTTAAAACCTATATTCTTGTCTAGGTACATATATCAGTAAGGTGTATATGTATATATATATATATATATATATATATATATATATATGTGTGTGTGTGTGTGTGTATACGTATATATACATACACACACACACACACACACACACACACATATATATATATATATATATATATATATATATATATATATATATACATACTATCATTCAAACTGTATAATCCTTAATATTGAACTGACAGTAGTGGTAATAGGTGCCATATTTGGACATACAACATTACCTAGAATTGATATCTGCTGTGGCCCTGAATAGTCCGAGATTACTCAAAATAATTTGGAAATGTTGTATGAATTTCTAGGGTAACAGTTTGTGCAGAGTAGCCTGTGAAGTAACATTGTGGACCAAATTCTATCAGAGTAAATTCTGTATCATATTTTTCTTTGTATACCTCCAGGTACTTAGTCCTGACTATAAAAAAGGTACTTAATAAAGATGTATTGAATAAAATTGGATTTGAGTTTGAAATATAGCTTCTAAGGCAATCTGACATTGACATATGCTAGGTGGACATCTAGTATATGTTTGTTGAATTGATTTCAAAGGCTATCACATGAATATTCACAAATCCATTCCCTGCCATTTATGTCAGACAGAACTCATATGTAACATAAGAATGGAATCATATTAAAGCTGGCTAGCAATAGGTAATAGGGTATGCACCTCATATTTGCCCTTAAACTACTGAATGTAGACTTTCCTTTAAAACTTGGGTTGTCAAATGCTTACAAAGATTTCATGCCAGTAATTTTAAACCTAGCACATGGTAATGACCCCATGTTTTTTGTTCTAAGTACTTTTGTGGCAAACATAATGCTACTGGAGGTTGGCCAAGATGGTAAGTTAAGTGGTTATGACCAATACAACTTCCTTTATGAAACTTCAAACAGCAACTGTAACAAAAATAAACAATCAAGTTAATAATAAAAGAATGACAGCAATACCAAAAGTAGTGGAAAAGAGAAATTCTCATAAGAGAAAATTTAATTTAAAAAACAAAGACAAAAGAAATCAATAAGGAAAAAAGGGTCAATGCAATGAACAAAAACTACAGCATGAAAGAAAGCAAGAACTCTCCAGAGAACATGACTACATTAACAATCATTTCTTTAGACTCATAATGAAAAATGCTACCTCCCTCCAGAGAGAACAGGTGAACTTTGAGTGCAAATTGAATCATGGTTTCTTTCACTTTCTTTTTTTCTTGTTTTTATCCCACAAGATGCCTAATGTGGAAGTATGTTTTGCATGACCAGTTGCATATAATAAATCTTATGTTTCTTGCCTTCTCAATAGGCAGAGGAAGCAGGGAGAGAATTAAGAGGCAAAAAAATAAAAACAAAATTTTTAATGTTTTCAAGAAAAGAGAATGAACATGATAACAGGGTAAGCTGGAATCACAGTAAGAGAAATTATATGAGATCAGCTATCTATAAATTAGACTTGAAATTGCTGAAATAATTTAAGTTTAGTCAGAGAATTACTATCATAGAGATAGTCAAAAATTTTACCAGAAAAAGCATAGTATTCCAAATAGTTCGGGAAGAAAATATAGCAATGGAAAAACAAATAGAACAAAAATATGACAAAATTTGATGAGAACTTTATACCCAAAAATTGAATTAATAAAATTAGATGAGAAAATCGATCTGTTCCCCCAAAAAAATGAAAAACCATATACAGTCAGGGGTAGAACCAAGAGGGCAAAGAGAAGCCAGGAACTACTTTTAAGTTTTCATGGGTTTCTCTTAAAAACAACATTAATCAAACCTCTAAACTGATTCTGGAGTGAAAAAAAACTCACAAAATAACAAAGTGGAGCATTTTCCAGCAAGTTCTGTCTTGGGTGGAGGGAAGTATAAGCAGGGACAGGGACAGAGGCCAGGACAGCAAGCTGGGTATAGAGGTGGTCAGACAGATATTTTCAGCCACAGCATAACCTCCTAGAGTCCTAAATTCAGCTGGCCAGTAGGGAATGCTCCCTCATAGGTACCCCAAATTCCCTGTTCAACCAGCATAATTAAGTTGGAAAACCCAGTACAGTGAGAAATTTGGGACAGTACCCAGGAATAAAGCTTAAAAAGTAAGAAATGTCAGAGAAAAATATGTGATGTAAGGAAAAGTATAAGACCAAATGAGAAGAGGAGAATAGAAAAAGTAATACTTATAAAGTCATGAAGGAGAATATGATTGATCTGTAGCTCAAAAAGATTTTTTAGAAGAACCATTTTTTTCAAAAAAATCAAGTAGAAAAATTGAGAAATAAAATGTAAGAGAAATTCAACTTCATGAAAAAGAAAGCACAAAAATTGACTGAAAATAATAAATCCTTAAAAAACACAATTGTGGAGTAAATTTTAATAGATTTGGCCCAGAGAAGGAATAACACACATACCCAATTGGATTAAAAATCTATCCTATCCCTACAGGGAAGTTGGGGTAGAAAGGGAAAGAAAAGCAAAGAAAGGACTGATAAGGGGATGGCAAAGATAAAAGTGAAAGGAAACTTAAAATTTAAAAGGTAAAGGGAGCAAAACATTGGTGAGGAGGAAAGTAAAGAGAAAAATACAAACAAGGGAAAGATAATATGGAGGGAAATAAAGAGTTAGTAATCTTAACTGTAGGTGTGAATGGGTTGAACTCTCCCATACAATGGAAATGGATAGCAGAATAGATCAAAAACCAAAATCCTACAATATGTTTTTTAAAAGAAAAACATTTGAAGCAGAGAGATACACACAGGCTAAAGGTAAAAGACTAGAGTAAAATATATTATGCTTCAACAGAAAAAAAATCAAGTGTAGTGAACCTGATCTCAGACAAAGCAAAGCTCTATATGTAATGAAGATATATGACTGCTGAATATATATGTACATAGTGGTATAGTGTACAAATTCTTAAAGGAGAAGCTGAATGAATTAAAAGGAGATATAGATAACAAAACTATAATATCTTGGGACCTCAGCATTCCTCTTTCAGAACTAGATAAATCTAAACACAAAATAAACAAGAAGGACATTAAGAGGGTGAGTAAAATCTTAGATATGAGAGGCTGTTGGAGGAAACCAAATTGGAATAGAAAAGAATATATCTTTCTCTAAGCCATATGTGTCACTATACTAAAACTGACCATGTACTAGGGCATAAAAACATTACAATCAAATGTAGAAAGGCAGAAATAATAATTACATACATACTTTTCAGATCATGATGCGATAAAAATTACTTGTAATAATGGATCATTGAAATATAAACCAAAAATTAATTAGAAACAAAAAACTTAATTTTTAAGAATGAATGGATCAAATAACATATCATAGAAATAATTATTTCATCCAAGAAAATTAAAATAAGACATTACATGAAAATTTATTGGATGCAGCCAAAGCACTTTTTAGGGGAAATTTTATATCTCCAATTGCTAATATAAATAAAATGGAGAAAGAGTACATCAATGAATTGGGCATACAACTAAAAAAGCTAAAAAAAAGAACAAATTGAAGAACTCCAATTAAATGCCAAACTGGAAATTCTGAAAAATCAAAGGAGAAATAAGTAAAATTGAAAGCAAGAAAACCATTGACCTAATAAATAAAATTAAGATATGGCTTTATGAAGAAACAATAAAATAGATAAACTTTTGGTTAATCTGATTTTTCAAAAAAGAAAGAATTCCAAATAATGAGTATCAAAAATGAAATGAGTGAACACAACACCAAAAAAGGAGAAAATTAAATATATATAATTCAGAACCATTTTGCCCAACAGTATGCCAATAAATTTGTTGACCTGAGTGAAAGGGATGAATATTTACAAAACCTTTGGAGAAGAAGAAATAAAACAAATAACCCCATTTCAGAAAAAAAAGAAATTGAAGAAGTCATCAATAAACTTCCTAAGAAAAAGTCTTCAGGTCCAGATGGATTTACAAGTGAATTCTACCAAACATTTAAGTAACAATTAATTCCAATTCTACATATTTTTTTTTTTTAAATAGGAGTTCTGCCAAATTCCTTTTATGACACATATGATACTCATACCTAAACCAGTGGCAAAAACAGAAGAAAGAAAATTATACAGAAATCTCCCTAATGAATATTGAGGCAAAAATCTTAAATAAAATTTTAGCAAAGAGATAATAGCAAATTATGAAGAGAGCAAAACACCATGACCAAGAGGCAAGAACAGTTCAAAATTAGGAAAAGACTCAATATAATTGAACATAGCAATAACAAACCAACAGATATCATATGATTATCTCAATAGATGCTAAAAAAGACTTTGACAACACATAACATCCATTCCTATTAAAAAGACTAGAGAGTACAGTACAGGAATAAATGGAGCTTTCCTTAATATAATAAGCAGTATCTATCAAAGCTTCAACAAACATTTTATATATACATATATATATATATACATATATATATATGTATATATATGTATGTATGTATGTATAATATGAATAAAATAGGAATTTTCCCAATAAGAACAGGGTGAACAAAAAAGATGCCCATTATCACCATTACTATTAAATATAGTATTAGAAGTGTTAACTATAGCAATAAGAGAAGAAAAGAAATTGGAGGAATTAAAACTGGTAATGAGGAAACAAACCTTTCACTCTTTGCAGATGATATGATGGTATACTTAAAGAACCTAAGAAAATCTTCTAAAATTCTACTTGAAACAATTAACAAATTCAGCAAAATAATAGATTATAAAAAAACTCACATAAATCATCAGTGTTGCTATATATGAACAACAAGCCCAGGGGCAAGAGATAGAAAGAGAAATTCCATTTAAAGTAACTGAGGTCAACATAAAATACTTGGGAATCAGCCTCCCAAGACAAACCCAGAAACTGTATGAATATGAAATATAATATAATACAAAATACAAAACACTTTTCACACAAAGTCAGAAACAGATGGGAAAATGTCAATTATTTATGGCTAGGTCAAACTAATATAAAAATAATGACAATTCTACTCAAATTAAATTCCTTATTCAGTGCCATTCCAATCAAACTGCTAAATATTTTACTAAGCTCTAAAAAATTATAACAAATTTCATCCTTAGCAAAAAAAAAAAGTTCAGGAATATCAATAATGTAAATGTAAAAGGAGCTGGTCTAAATCTGCCAGAACTAAAACTATTATTTAATGCAGTCATCAAAACTGCCTGGTACTGGTTTAGAATCAATGGTTTACGATGGGCACAAAAGAAATAGAGGTAGATGTAAATAGTAATCTATTATTTGACAAACCCAAAAGCATTAGCTTCTGCAGTAAGATCTCACTATTCAATATAAATTTTTGGGGAAACTGGAAAATAATATGGCAAAAACTAGACATAGACATAGACCCACATCTCCACATACCAAAATAAGGATGAAATGGGTACAGAATTTAGACATAAAGGACGATATCATAGATCAACTAAAAATCAAGAAATACTCTGTCAGAAAGGGGAAAAATTTATGACCAAAGAAGAAATAGAGTAAATTAGGAAAACAGACTATTTTGACTATATTAAATTAAAAGGGGTTTTGCACTAATAGATTAAAAGGAAAACAGAAAGCAGGGGAACAATTTTCATAGCTAGTATTGTGATAAATCTCTCATTCTAAAATAAATAGAAAATTGAATCAAATATATAAGGTTAACAAGTCATTCCCCAATTGATAGTCAAAGGATATGAACAGTTTTCAAATGAAGAAATTAAAGCTATTTATAATCATATTAAAAACTCTAAATCTTTACTGCTTAGAGAATAACAATTAAAAAAAAAACTATGAAGTACAACCTCACATATATCAGATTGACTAAGATGGCGAAAAAGGAAAATCACCAATTTTGGAGAGGTTGTGGGAGGACTGGAACATTAATGCACTGTTAGTGGAACTGTGAACAATCCATTCATTTTGGAGAATAATATAGATTTATGTCTAAAGAGCAATAAAACTGTTCACACCCTTTGACCTAGCAATACCAATACTAGGGCTATATCCACAAGAAATCATAAAAAAGTGAGAAAAGCCCCACATGTTCCAAATATTTATAGTGGCTCTTTTTGAAGTGGAAAATAATTGGAAAGTGAAGGAATTTCCATCAATTGGGGAATGGCTAAACAAATTATGGCATATGAATGATATGTTCTATTGTTCTATAAGAAACCATGTATAGTTGGATTTTAGAGAAGCATGAAAAGAATTACAGGAACTGATGCTGAACAAAAGGAGCATAACAGACAGCAACACTGTGAGATGATTAGTTTTGATGGGTGTGACTTTTCTCAGCAGTTCAGAGAGCTAGGACAATCCTGAGAGATGTGTTATGGACAATGCTTTCCACATTAAGATGTGGATCAAGAAAAATCACAAAATAAAACAAAACAAAGTACAGAATTTGAGTGATCACTGTCTTCACTTTTTATAAATTTCTTTTATATCTTTCCTTCTTATTCCATTATTTTCTTTCTTTTCTCTTAGTTCTAATTACTCTTACAGAAAATGACTGATATGTAAACATGTTAAACACAAATTTACATGTACAATGTTCACTAGACTGTTCATCATTGAGGGAAAAAGAATGAGAAGTAAGAGTGAAAGAAAATTTTGCAAATTATAAATATGCATATGGATGAAAGTTGAAAAACTTTCCTAACATATAATTGGAAAAAGGAAAGAAAATATTAATAAGAACAAAATAAATAAATATAAAAAATATAATTAGGCAAATGTAAAAAGATAATGGACCCTGTAAAACAGAATTGACCAAATGGAAAAGGAGATTCAAAAGTTAACTGAAGAAAATAATTTCTTGAACAATAGACTAGGGCGAGTGAAGGCTAATGATCCTATGGGAAAACCTATGAGACAAGCAAAATAAAAAAATGAACAAATAGAAGAAAACGCAAAATACCTCATTAGAAAAACAACTGACCTGGAAAATAGATCCAAGACAGATAATTTAAGAATGATCAAAAAAAGAGTCTGGACAACATCTGTCAAAAATTCATTAAGAAAACTATCATGATGTCCTAGAATCAGAAAGTAAAAAAGTCATTGAAAGAATCTCCCAATCACCTACAGAAGAGGATCAAAAAATGAAAACACTGAAACAATATCATAGCTAAATTCCAGAATTATTAGTTTAAGGAGAAAATCCTGTAGACAGCCAAAAAGAAGCAATTCAAATACCAAATACCACAGAGTACTATGCAGGATTTAGGAACAACAACATTAGAGGATGGAAGCAAACCTGAACTATGATATTTCAGAGGATAAAGGAGCTTGGATTACAATGAAGAATTAGCTATCTAGAAAAAAAAATGAGCATATTCTTTTAGGCAAAAAGATGGACATTTAACAAATTAGGTGACTTTCAAATTTTCCTGATGGAAAAACCAGAAATGAACAGAAAATTCAATCTTTAAACATGATATTCAAGAGACACATAAAAAGGTAAACAAGGTGGGGGTGGGAGATTAAATTGATTACATCTCTTTATAGAAGGATGATTCTCATAATTCTTTAGAAATATATCTCTGTTAGAAAGTATATACTTAAACCAAAATTGTGGGCATAGATTGATTTAATGGGATTTTTTTAAATTGATAATTAAAAAAAAGGAATTGTCCTGGGATGGGAGGAAGGGGGAGACAAAATGTGGTAAATTACATCACATGAAAAAGGACAAGGGACCTATTATAGTAGAGAAGAAGAAAGGGGTGAGAATTTCTTGAATCCTACTTTCATCTGATTTGGCTCAAGGAGAGGATAACATATATAATCAGTTAGGTTTAGAAATTAATATTACTCAACAGGAAATTAAAAGGAAAAGTGGGGAAAAGGGAGGAGGGTCTAATAGAAGGGAGTAAAGGACAGAGGGAAAAAGTAAAAGTGGAAAGGGGAAAGAAAAGGAAAGGGACAGATAGAAGGGGACAGTTTAAAGGAAGTAGTATTCAAAAGTGAAACACAGGTGAGTAGGAATAAGGTGAAAGGAGAAAGAACAGTACAAATGGAGAAAAGATAGGATGAAGGGTAATAAAAGAGTTAGTAATTATAACTTTGAATGTGAATAGGATGAGCTGTCCCATAAAATGAAAGCAGATAGAAGAGTGGATTAAAAACAAGAATCCTATAATATGTTGTTTATAAGGAATATATTTGAAGCAGAGAGATATACTCAGAGTAAAGGTAAAAGGATGGAGCAGAATATATTATATTTAAACTGATATAAAAAAAAGCATGGATAGCAATCCTTAACTAAAACAAAATAAAGTAAAATATATTTCATTAAAAAGGATAAGGAAGAAAATTATACCCTCCTTAAAGGTAAGGCAGATAATGAAATAATATAAATATTAAACATATACCACCAAGTGGTATAGTATCTATATTCTTAGAGGAGAAGCAAAATGAGTTAAATGAGACAGATAGTAAAACTACAGTAGTGGGAGACTTCAACCTCTCTCTCTCTCTCTCTCTCTCTCTCTCTCTCTCTCTCTCTCTCTCTCTCTCTCTCTCTCTCTCCCTCTCTCAGAATTAGATAAAATCTAATCACAAACAAGAAGGAAGTTAAGCAGATAAAATTTTAGAAAAGCTAGAAATGATAGACCACTGGAAAAAAAATGAATAGGGATAGCAATACATAGCAACTATACAAAAATTGATCATGCATTAAGACATAAAAACCTCACAATCAAATGTAGAAAGGCAGAAATATTGAATACATCTTTTTCAGATAATAATGATGCAATAAAATTCATGTGTAATAATAAAGCATTATGGTAAAACAGACTAAAATTAATTTGAAATTTAATAAACTAATATTAAAGAATGAGAAAATCAAACACAAATCAAAGAAATAATTTCACCTAAGACAATGTCAATTATGAAACATCATACTTAAATTTGTGAGCTACATTCAAAGCAATTATTTGGGAAATTTTATATCTTTAAATGCTTACATGAATATATTAGAGAAAGAGGTGATCAATGAATCATCATGTACTTAAAAAAACTAGAAAATGAACAAATTAAAATATCCAATTAACTATCAAATTAGAAATTCTGAAAATCAAAAGAGACTTTAATTAAATTGAAAATAAGAAAAAAATTGAGCTATTCAATTAAACTAAGAGTTGGTTTGATGAAAAAAATAAAGCTTTGGGTAATTTGATTTAAAAAAAAAAAGACAAAAGAAAACCAAATTACCCAGATAAAAAATTGACAATGGTGAATTCATCACCAATAAAAAAGGAATTAGAGTAATAATTTGGAGTTATTTCATCCAAACATCTGCCAAGAAATCTGACAATCTTACTAAAACAGGCAAATATTTATAAAAATATCAATTGCCCAGTTAAAAGAAGAGAAATCAAACACTTAACCCAATTTAAGGAAAAGAAATTGAACAAGCCATGAATAAATTCCCTTAGGAAAAAACTCCAAGGTCAAATGAATTTGCAAATGAATTCTACCAAACATTTATAAAACAATTAATTCAAATTATATTTTTGAATAAACTATTCGGAAAATAGTTTGGAAAATAGGCAAAGAAGCAGTTCTATGAAATTCTATGATGATACCTTGTCAAAACAAGGTAAGAAAATTATAGACAAATTTCCTTACTGAATATTGATGCAAAACTTTAAAAATAAAGTATTAGCAAAGAATATACAGCAAGTTATCCCTAGGATAATACCCTATGGTCTGGTAAGATTTATTCCAGCAATGCAGAACTGGTTTAATATTAGGAAAACTATCAACATAATTGACCACATCAATAACAAACTTAACAGTAATCATATTATTTAAATAGATGTTGAAAAAGTTTTTGACAAAATACAGCATCTGTTCCTAATAAAAACATTAAAGAATAGTTTTTATTTTAAAGAATAGGAATAGGAATAGTTTTTCTTAAAATGAATAGCTACATCTATCTAAAACAATCAGCAAGAATTATATGTTATGGGAGTAAGCTAGAAACATTCCTAATAAGACAAGAAGTAAAACAAGGCTTCCCCTTTTCACCACTATTATTAAATATTGTATTAGAAATATTAGCTTTAACAATAAGAGAAGAAAAAAATTGAAGGAAATTGAATATACAATGAAGAAATAAAGCTCTCACTCTTTATGATAATTTACTTAGAAAATTCTAGAAAATCAACTAAAAACCTACTTGAAACAATTGTCAATTTCAACAAAGTTGTAGGATATAACATAAATTCATATAAATCATAATCATTTCTATATATATTACCAGCAAAGCATAGAAGATAGAAAGAGAAATTTCATTTAAAATCCCTGTAGACAACATAAAATACTTGGGAGTCTACCTGCCAAGACAAATTCAGAAACTATATGAAAACAATTACAACAGATTTTTCACACAAATAAAATTATATTTAATAATTAAGTGAATGTTAATTGCTCATGGATAGGACAAGTTAATATAATGACAATGATAATTCTACTTGTTACTTGTTCTGCTCTGAGTTAAGTTACTTGGACTGTGTCAAACAAACTACCAAAAATAATTTTATTGACTTAGAAAAAATAATAACAAAATGTATTGTTTGTTCTCTACTTATCAATCAAACTAACAAAAATAATTTGATTGTGTTAGGAAAAATGGTAATAAAATTCATTTAGAGGAACAAAAGATGAAGAATATTAAAGGAATTAAAGAAAAAATGGAAAGGAAGGTAGTCCACCATACCAGATCAAAAATTAGATTATAAAGCTGCAGCCATCAAAACTGTTAGATACTAGCAAATAAATAGATTGGTGGACCAGTGAAATATATTTATACAGTAGTGGAATATATTAGATACATTAATAAATGATTATTTTTATTATCCAACTATTGTTGGAGAAATTCAAAGACTACAACTTCTGGGATAAGCATTCATTCCTTTACAAAAAAATCTGGGAAAACTGGAAAACAGTAAGCTAGAAACTAGTAATAGAGCATTATCTCACATCCTATCCCAAAGATAAGGTAAAAAAAAATGAGTGATGCCATAGATCAGTTAGGAAAACAAGGAATAGTATATCTGTCAAATCCATGGAAAGGAAAGGAGTTTCTGACAAACAAAAAATGGAGAATATTTTGGATAATGTTGATTAAATTTAAGAGTTTTTGAAGAAATAATACCAATATCACCAAGTTTAAAAGAATGCAGTAAATTAGGAAACAATTTTTACAGCTAGTGTTTCTGACAAAGGACTCAATTCTAAAATATATAGAAAATCAAGTTAAATTTATAAGAACATAAGTCATTCCCTAATTGAAAAATAAACAAAGGATATGATCAGGCACTTCTCAGATGTAGAAATTAAAGCTATCTATAGTCATATGAAAAAATGTTCTAAATCGTTATTGACCAAAAAAATTCTAATTAAAAATAACTCTCACATGCCACACCTATCAGACTGACCAATGTGACAAAAAAGGAAAATTATCAGTATTGGAGGGAAAAGTGGGACACTAATTCCATTCTGGTGTAGTTGTGAACTGATCCAAAACTTTCTTTTTTTTTAGATTTTTTCAAGGCAATGGGGTTAAGTGGCTTGCCCAAGGCCACATGGCTATGTAATTATTAAGTGTCTGAGGTTGGATTTGAACCCAGGTCCTCCTGACTCCAAGGCCAGTGCTCTATTCACTGTGCCACCTAGCTGCCCCTGATCCAAAATTTCTTGAGAGCAATTTGGAACTGTGCCCAAAAGGCAATAAAACTGTTCATACTCTTTGATCCAACATTATCACCACTATATCTCAAAAGCGAGCATTAGAAAGGGCAAAAAGTTCAATGCACAAAAATATTTATAGCTGCTCTTTTCATAGAGAAAAAGAACTGGACATTGAGGGAAATACTTATCTATTGGTAAATGACTAAATAAATTGTGATATATATATATATATATATATATATATATATATATATATATATATATATATGAATGTGATGAAATACTACTGTTCTGGGAGAAATCATGAGTAGCTGGACTTCAGAAAAGCTTGGAAAGATTTGCATGAACTGATGTTGAGTGAAGTGAACAGAATCAGAATAACAAACTACACATTAACAGCAACATGTTATGATGATCAACTATGAAGGACTTGCTCTTTTGAGCAGTACAATAATCAAAGACAATTCTAAAGGACTTGAGATGAAAAATACCTTCCACATTCAGAGAAGGGGCTATGCAGTTTCTGAATGCAGATCAAAACATACTATTTTTAATTTCTAAAATCTGTTTTATGTTTTAATTTTCCTCTCATATTTTTCTTACCTTTTGTTCTGATTCTTTTGTCTCAATTTGATTAAGAAAGAAATATGTCAAACATAGTTATATATGTATAATATATATTAGATTACTTTCTGTAGTGGGGGAAGAGAAGCTAAAGGGAGAGAAAAATGTGGAACTCAAAACCTTACAAGAAAATGTAATCATCTTTACATATAGTTAGAAAAATAAATACAAAATTTACTTTTAAAATTCCATATATATAGTCTCAGTGTTAAATGCTGGCAAATCATCTTCGAAAATTACTTAAATATATTGAAAACAAAGGGTAGCCTGCATATCAATAACATCACAGGAGACAGAGAGGAACACTAAATTTAATGCAGAAGTATAATCACCTGGGTACATATATCTTTAATCCCTAAAGAACAAATCATTCATAAACCATTCATAAATCAACGATAAGTAATTCAAATTATGCAAGATTTTTCAAAGGTATTGAAAAATGGAAGAGGCAGGAATATGACATACCAAGAAGCAGAATAAATAACAGTACCACAAAAGCACCAATACCGAAAAACTAGAATTAAAGTAGGTGTTAGGTGAATTCAGACATTTTTATTTTTTTTTCTACTGACAAATGCAGAATTAGGCAAAGTCTTTAATTTAAAAACAGACTGAGGTGCTAAAAATTTTAAAAGTCATCTTGGGGCAGCTAGATGGTATAGTCGTTGGAGCACTGGCCCTGGAGTCAGGAAGACTTGAGTTCAAATTTGATCACAGATACTTAAATTACCTAACTATGATTTTGGACAAATCACTTAGCCCCATTGCCTTGCAAAAACTAAAGAAATGATGTCTAAACATGTACACTGATGAGATAATAAATTTATCATAACTTGTAAATCATTTAAAAATAGTAATAAAAGTATTGTCTCAGAGTAGGAATAACACATAGTTAGATATAGAAATCTATCTTATCCTAGAGGAAAGTAGGAGAAGAAATGGAGGCAAGAAAAGGGAGTGATAGTCGGGAGTAGGTAATAGAAGGGAGGGAAGATTGTGGGAGGAAGTAGTCAGATACTTTTGAGGAGAGACAAGGTGAAAGAAGAGAGAGAGAATAGAATAAACTGGGATGGGGGAATAGGATAGAGGGAAATACAGTTACCAAAAAGTAACTGAGGGAAAAAATACTGAAACAAATTTCTCTGATAAAGATCTCATTTCTTGAATATAGAGAACTGAGTCAAATTTATAAAAAAGAGTCATTCCCCAATTGATAAATGATGAAGAGATATGAGCAGTTTTCAAATATCAGGACAATCTATTTAAATCATTTTTTAAAATGTTCTAATTTAGTATTGATAGGAAAAATGTGGGTTGGAGAAATTCTGAGGTATTATCTTAAATTGCATAGGACAGAAGGAAAAATGACAAATGTTGAAAGGGATGTAGGGAAACTGAGACAATGATGCATTGTTAGTGGAGTTGTGAAATGATTTGACAATTCTGTAGATCAATTTGGAGCTATTCCCAAAGGGTTATAAAACCATGCCTACCCTGTGACCTGGCAGTGTAACTGCTAGGTCTATATTCCAGAAGAAATGCAATATGGTAAGAATAAAAACCCTTTATATATAAGAATATTTATGACTTAACTAGATTTACTCAGTCAGTATATACCAGAAGTAATATATGAACCTGTGCAGTTGTAGTTTCCCCTAAAATGGAAGTGGATAAATTGATTTTTCCAATGATTAAGAATTTTATCTCTTTTAAATTGCACCATCTGCTTTCAGTTACTCCTCTTCTTTTTCTTCCAAACTCATCTCATTCCTTGGTTATTGTCCTTGGTTGGTTGTTGTCCTTTATTCTCAAAGAGAACCAAAATGACATTACTTGGTTAGAGTCAAATTACAATGTGATAGATCAGATCATTAAGAGCTAAGAATTTTCTATCACAGGTTGGGCATGTTCACAAATACGTCATGTGAACATTTAAGGTGAATTTTCTAAATTTGTGCATCTCACATTTCTTTGAGCTTCTACAGTTCTGTTTTGCTCCTAAACACAGCACCTTCTCTGATGAGGGCATGCCAATGTTGCCCATATCACACATCAATTCCAAAGTTCTTCAGAGAGAACAGGAGAGTATCATTGTATTGCTTTCTCTGACAACCATATGAGTGCTTTTCCTGAGTGAGTTCTCCAAAAAATACTCAGTTTTGTAAACACACATTTGGCATTCAATGTGACCAAAACATCAGAGCTGCATTCCCTGCAGTAAAGTTTGAAAGCTTGGGCGTTAAGTTTGAGAAAGGACCTCAGTGTCTGATATCTTATCCTAGCAGGTATTCTTCAAGATTTTCCTAAAACAATTCAAATAATATGGCACTGGAACACTGTTCAAGTTTCATAGGCATATGACAGACAATCAAAATGGTTTTCTCTAGAGTTTCAGTTTGTTCATCAATCTAAGACCTTTACTCTCCATTTTCCTTCAGAGCCTCCTAAACACTGAGCTAGCTTCAGAGGCTGCATTGAGAGCACAATAATATGCAAAGAAAAAACAAGCACCAATACCCCTCCACTTTAGTCCTGACTTAGAACCTTTTCAATTTGAAGAATTATCCATCAGTGTGATAACTGATCATGATGCCATGTTTGTCATCATTGAATATGCTTGGCAACATGGCTAAAAATATTCTGTTCTTTTTATGCCTCTTTTTGTCAAGGTTCAACTGAACACTTGACTGTATCCTGTTAGAGAGTTTACCCCAAAGAACCCACTGTCTCGAAGGGAAGTCTTTATTGGATCAAATCTTTGTCTTCCTTCTCACTTTGATTAAACCAAGGGATAATTTATGTCATCTTGTTCATGATGCCAAGTCTAGCAAGTAACTAATATCTTCTGATCTCACCTCAGGTATTAAAGGCATGTAAATAACTAATCTGGTACATGCAAGTAATTATTATAGTTTAAGTTTGTGAGGATATTGTTATAAAAATAAGAGTGAGGACATGTATTATAGTTCTTATTCTAATTCACTTTTGTTTAGTTCCATTTAGGTCAGTCTAGTGTCATTACCATATAGATGATATTTGGGTGTTGATAAATATAGCCCATGCAGAGTGGAGCATCTCCAGTTCTATTGAAATGGTTTGCCTAGGGGGCAGCGAGGTGGTGCAGTGGATAAAGCACCGGCCTTGGAGTCAGGAGTACTTGGGTTCAAATCCGATCTCAGACACTCAATAATTACCTAGCAGTGTGGCCATGGGCAAGCCACTTAAATCCATTGCCTTGCAAAAACCTAAAAATAAATGGTTTACCTATACTTGAATGTGATAATGGGAATATGAGGGATCATGATCTCAAGACATGAAACAAAATTTTTTGCATGATGTATGTATATAGCAGGTACTGTTGATCAGCATCATCTTCTAATTATAACATTGTTCATAATTCCATCCTCATAAAATAGGGAACGCCCTTTTGATATTTTATTAAGTTAAAGGATTTGCTGAAATTCTTTATAATTTGTACAAAGTCAGGGTCATGCTTCTGCCACATATGTTATAGTGACATGTGTTAATATCTGAGTAAAAATGTTAAAAGACAATGATAAACTGAAAAACATCTAAAGAAGACAAATATAAATGACAAAATTTTGTATTTTGATTGTTTATACTTTGTCAGCTATCTTGGAATTTGAGGGGGTAGATTTTTTTCCCCTACTTATTTATTCTATTATTTTTTTCAGAAAACTGGAACATTCATGCTTTTGTTTTATTTGAATTTCTTGAAAAAAAACTCTAAAAAAGCTCGGTTTCAATAAAGCTCATTGGAATACAAATGGGGCTTCTAGACTGTATCTTTAAAAACAAATCATCATGGTTCTCATTGATTGGCCAATAATAGGCCCCAGTGTAAGCTGACTTTCTTGTTTGGATTCCGATATCCCAAAGCAAATAAAAAAAGCAATTGTTTTTGTTCTGACCAGAAACTCTGTCTTCTCCTTCTCTACTGATTATTTTGGGAAGGGAAATTAGGCCATCTTTTGCATCATCTTGTCTACGTTTATTTACTGAAACAAACTGAGACCTGGAAAAGACCTCAGCTAAAAGGCCAAGGTCTCCCAGTGCATCCAGGATCATCAACTGATTCTGCTCTGTATCTTCCCACCAGACATAGAAGACTGAAGAAAAGAGTGAAGCTGATGACTTTGCCTGACCTGACTCATTTAAACTCAATTCAGTTGCAAGTCAAGACATTATCCTATTTATATCATTGGTCCTCTTCCAGGTGAAAAGATTAACAACAGAGGTAGCAATCAGGATAATTAAAGGACTCAAGTTCCTGTCACGTGAACATTGGGGACTCTCTATTCTAAATAAGATGAAGGCTTGGTTATAGGATTGGGATGGAATACATCTAACTTTCTGAAATATGTTAAGACTTGCTCTGTTTACCTCTAAAACTCTCCATTCCTCATCCCTCTCTCCCCCACCCATCTCCAGAATATATAACTGGCCAAAGTTACAAAGAAACAAATTTGAATTTGATTTAATCCTCCCTCCAATTAGCACTATCCAAAAGTGGAATAGGTAGCCTTTGGAGGCAATGGGACCCATTTCATTGCACAGTAATCTATAAGGGAGGTCAAAGTAGTCATTTTGAATGAAATATTAAAAATAGAAATTTAAATTGATAAGGACTAATTTTCTAGTTAGATTTTTTTTAGGATAACATCACATCTTGGTTCTTTTCTTTCCTGAGATGGTTAATTTAAAGTATTTCTCTTCTAAAACATAATTATTTTAAGAGAAGTTAATTATTAAGCATCCTTCTGATAACTGATGTCCACAGGTGATTTTCAAGGTGTTGATTTTTGTTGCCTTCTAATTCTAGGTTGCTAATATTTAAGGATTTCTTCATAAATTTGGTTTGAAACTTTTTTGACAAAGATTACTGATTGTATATTCAAATTAATATTACCATTAAGTTTAACTATACCCTCTGAGATTATATTCACAAAATAAATAATAAAAAAGCACTTAGCAATTGCCTCAATATAAAATAAAATAATTCAGACACATTTGATATTTCCAGTACAGAAATGTTAAATACCACTATGCAAAATTATAGTGTTTAGAATTAATTGGGAATTTATTTTAATTTCTGATTCCATAAAAATAGACTATAGCCTTTTATCCCTAGGAAAAGTTCATTGCTGAATTAGATATCTGGTTTAGGAAATTCCAGTCTATATATTCATGGCTTTTTCTTTTGTTCAAATTTCAAATTCATGACCTCTGATGGTTATTTCCATTTCACACAGCTTCTTCCATCTATGTTTTTTTCTTCAGTATGAATGTACAGAACATTAAAAGGAAAAATAACCATCCACATGCAAGAATCTAGCAGTGGAAATTCTCATCACTCTCACAAAAGAGGTCAAATCAAATCTGGTCTCAAGACACTTGACAGCTGTGAGACATTGGGTAAGTCATTTTACCCTCCTTTCTCATCTGTAACAGTTCCTCCTCTGTAAATGAACTATATAAGGAAATGGCAAACCACTTCAATATCTTTGTTGACAAAAATCTCAAAGAAAGTCACAAAGAGGTTACACACAACTGAAAAATATCTAAAAACCCAACAAAGACAAATGTAATGATTTTAGAAATGAAAAACTAAATGAACAGACAAAAGAATTTGGGCAGAATATAGAATAACAAAGAACAATCACATTTTGAAAACACTGTGCCAAAAATAACAAAATAAAAGAGTTCATATTTTCTACTGATAAAATGTTAACCTTCTCTACTTTCATACAACACCTTCTACTGATAAAACAAAAAAACTTAATAAAATATTTAATTTAAATCAAATATAGCAAATTGTGGTATTGAATAGAAATGATTTAAAACACATAAAAACACATATTAGGAAATGGTTTTAAAGGATAGAATGCTGTCTGTCAGAAATATATATATATATATGCAAAAATAGTTATAAATATTTAAATTAAAAAAAATTAGATTTGCCCTATTATGGGTAATCTGAGAAAATCCAAATTTTATCCATGTCAATTAACAGTGAAATTAAAACTAGAAAACATTTAAAAAGATAAAGGAATTATTATGTAATAATGCACTTTTAATTTATAATCTTATAATTTCAACTCTGAATTTTTATACTTTGTTGGATTTGTGATTTCTCTGGGGTTAATGGCATATTTCTATTTCTACTTCTACTACTGGTATAGATTATAATCCAAATATGCTTTCTCAAACTGTACATCATTTTTCTATGTCTATAAATTCATCAAAAAAGAAACATAACCATAAATTTTTGAATTTTGTGATTGAATTAATACATTATAAAAGAAAGCTGTCTATTAGAGTTCAAGGGCAAATGTGACTGAGCCACTTCCTTCTTTTGTTGTATATTTCATCAATGATATCTTTTATGCCATTTCCCACATAAATAAGTCAACTCTGCTTTTATTTATTAGTTCAATAGTTTTCTTACTTTCAATTTCATTAATTTTTCTTTGGTGTTTTAGAATTTCTAATTTAGCATTTAGTTCAAAACATTTTTAAAATTTTTTTAGTTGTTTGCCCAAATCATTGATCTCCCCTTTCCCCATTGTATTCATGTAAGCATTTAGACACATAAAATTTCCTCTAATAATTGCTTTAGTTACAACTTTTGGTATGACATCTCATCATTGTCAGTCTTAGATGAAATAGGTGATTATTTCTTTGCTTAGCTGTGTGATCCACTAATTCTTTAAAATTAGGTTATTTAGTTTCTGATTAATTTTTAGTTTATATTTCCATGGTCCTTTATTACATGAAATTTTCATTGCATCATGATTTATAGAGGACTCATTTAATATTTCTCTTTTATTTTATTCTTTTGATTGTGTAGAGGACTATTACAAGGTCAAAATTTATGTAGGAGCCATGTACTCCCTTTGATCCTTATTCAATATTATCCAAACATCTTTCATATCTAAGTTTTCTAAAATTCTACTCAGCTCCTTAACTCCTTTCTTGTTTATTTTGTGGTTAGATTAATCTAATTTTGAGAGAGAGGTTGAGGTCACCCACTAATATAGTTTTGAAGTCTCTATTTCCTGTAACTCATTTAGCTTCTCCTCTAAGAAGGAATGCATTATTTGGTGCATTTAACATTCATATTACTTCCTTGCTTTTGGTATTATTTAGGAAGATGGAATTTCCCTTTCTTATCCTTTTTTTTGCTTAGCGTTTTTTTTTTCTTCTTTGTCGGAGGCATTGCCTCCGCTGCTTCTTCTTTTTTTTATTACAACTGAAATACAATATAGTTCCTCACATATTTTTATTTTTATTTTATGTGAATTTCTCTCCTTCAGTTGCATTTCTTTTTTTAATTTATTTTTTATTCTCATTGTGTACAAATGTTTTTCTTTACATTAATAAATATACTTGTTTACAAGTAAACAAAATACCCCTCCCCCCCATGAATATAGATAGACTTACTTGGGCAAAAAAAGTAAAGGGGGGAGAAAAAAATTAAAACTAAAAAAATAATAGCAATAATTGTAGCTATGGCCAGGTGGCACAATGGACGGAGCACCAGCCCTGGAGCCACTAGCACCCGAGTCCCTATCCAGCCTGGTAAACCCAATAATCAGCCAGCCATGTGACATGCAAGCCACCAGATCCCCACTGCCCTGCAAAAACCAAAAAGAAGGGGAAAAAAAAGACCCAAAATAAAATAAAATAGTAATAATAGTAGGGGTGGCTGGGTGGCAGACAGAGCATTGGCCCTTGAGCCAGGAGCACCTGGGTCCGAATCCATCCCCAGACACCCAATGATCACCTTGCTATGTGGCCCCAGGCAGGCCACCCAGCTCCACTTGCCCTGCACCCTCCCCCAAATAATAATAACAAAAAATGTGTTTCAGTCTTTGTTCCAACACCATCAACTCTGTGGTGAGTGGATCACATTCTTTATGATAAGTCCATCACAAAAGTTACTTCCATATTTTTCCACCATTGACACTGCTGATCACAACTCCCTCCTTTCGTATTTCTCCACTACCATGTACTATATTTTCTCTCTCCTTTCACTCTGACTCTGCTGTAGGGTTGCTGAGTGGCAGCAGACAGATCTCTGGTCCTGGGGCCAAGAAGCCCTGAGCCCCCATACCACCCCTTAGGCCCAGAATCCACCTGGCCCTATGGCCCTGGGCAGGCTATCCAATCCCAGCCCCTTGCAAGAAGTAAAAAAAGAAAATGTGTTATATCTGACCACTCTCCCCCCATGGTCCATCCTCTCCTCCTTTATTCACATCCCCACCCCTTTCCCCTGCTCCCCCCTCCTTCTTATTCCAGTTGTCTATACCCCATTGAGTATATTTGCTGTTTCCTCTCCTATCCATCTCTGATGAGAGCAAAGTTTCCCTCATTCCCCCTTGCCTCCCCCCTTCCATATCTTCTTTCTCCCAATCCATTTCCCTTTCTTTTTCTTATTGACTCCATTTTTACACCATATTTTATCTTCAAATTCAGCTTTTCTCCTGTGTTTCAACTATAAAAGCTCCCTCTACCTGCTCTATTAACTGAGATGGTTCATGTGAATATTATCAGTATCATATTTCTATACATACAGTTCATCCTCATTAAGTCCCTCATATTTCCCCCCTCTCCTCCAATCTCCATGCTTCACCTGAGTCCTGTATCTGAAGATCAAACCTTCTTGTTCAGCTCTGGACATTCCAAAAGGAACCTTTGAAATTCCCCTGGTTCATTGAAAGTCCATCTTTTTCCCTGGAAGAGGACATTCAGCCTTTCTGGGTAGTTCATTCTTGACTGCATTCTAAGCTCTTTTACCTTCCGGTATATTGTATTCCAAGCCCTACGAGCTTCCAATGTAGCTGCTGCTAAGTCCTGTGTGATCCTGACTGCAGCTCCACGATATTTGAACTGTGTCCTTCTGGCTGCTTGTAATATTTTCTCTTTGACTTAGGAGTTCTGGAACTTGGCTATAATATTCCTGGGGGTTGGTTTTTTGGGATCTCCTTCTCGGGGGGATCGGTGGATTCTCTCCATTTCTATTTTGCCCTCTGCTTCTAGAATATCAGGGCAATTTTCCTGTAGTAATTCTTTGAAAATAATGTCAAGGCTCTTTTCATGATCATGACTTTCAGGTATTCCAATAATTTTCAAATTATCTTTCCTAAATCTGTTTTCCATATCAGTTGTTTTTTCAATGAGATATTTCACATTTTCTTCTAATTTTTCATTTTTTTGGTTTTGAAGTATTGATTCCTGATTTCTAGTAAATTCATCGATCTCCCTGAATTCTATTCTTTGTCTGACTGATTTATTCTCCTCAGAGAGTTTTCTTATCTCTTCTTCCGTCTGGCCAATTTTTCTTTTTTAAAGCATTCTTCTCCTCAATAATCTTTTGAACTGTTTTATCCATTTGACCTAAGCTGTTTTTTAGCATGCTATTTTCTTCAGCATTTTTTTGGATTTCCTTGACTAAGCTGCTGACTTCATTTTCATGCTTTTCCTGCATCTCTCTCCTTTCTTTTCCCAGTTTTTCTTCCAACTCCCTCATTTGATTTTCAAAGTTTTTTTGAGCTCTGTCATAGCCTGAGCCCAATTTTTGTTTTTCTTGGAGTCTTTAGATGCAGGAGCTTGTGCTTCCTCATCTTCAGACTGAGTATTTTGATCCTTCTTGGGCTCATTTGCAAAATATTTCTCAATGGTCTTCCCCTTGTTTCTTTGTTCATTTTCCCAGCCTAAGCCTGTTTTTTGGGGGTGCTTCCTGAGCTTTTGGGACACTCCCACAAGGGTCTCAGTATGGCTCTGTACTCCCTCCTGGTCTGTGAATGACCATAAGCACCCCGTCTGCCACGGGGCTGAGGTGGGGGGGGGGCCCTGCTGTTCTATGGGGGGGCCTAGACTGCAATCAGGATCTGAATGTGGTCAGAGCTCCAGAGTCCTGTTCCAGAGGCAGAGGACAGAGCTCTGCAGTCTCTCTCTCTTCATTCCCCTCCCTTAGCTCAATGGGCTCATGCCCTGTCAATGGGCTCATGCCCTGGGGTCTCCTGCTTACCAGCTCCACCTGCTTCTGTTTCTAGGTCTAGGCTCAGTTGCATTTCTTGAAGACAGCATATTGTAGGATTCTGGTTTTTCATCCACTCTGCTGTTTTCATTTTATGGGAGAGATCATCTCACTCACACTCACATAATGACTACTAACTCATTATTTCCACTCCATTATATCTTCCCCTCCGTGTCTCTCTCCTTTCCCCTTACTCCTCCTCACCAATGTTTTTTGTAGGATTTTTTGGCAAGGCAAATGGGGTAAAGTGGCTTGCCCAAGGCCACACAGCTAGGTAATTGCTAAGTGTCTGAGAGTGGATTTGAACCCAGGTACTCCTGACTCCAGGGCTGGTATTTATCCACTATGCCACCTAGCCGCCCCTCACCAATGTTTTGATTCTGATGCTGCCTCCTTCAATCTATCCATTACCCCCTTTCCTATTTCCCCTCCTTCCCTCTAAGTAAGTATAAATGTCTAAACCCAATGGGGAATGTATGTTACTGCCTCTTTGAACCATATGGGTTAAGATTAAGATTTACTGAGTATTCACATTTTCCCTTCATTTCCTTTGCTATAATATGTCCTTTGGGTTTCTTCATGTGGTCTTTTTTTACTCTAATGCCTTTACCTTCATCTCCCATTATAATTTTTTCATCTTAATTGTTTTATATCTTTTTTGTACCAAAATCCTCTGTCAAAGTATACTTCTTTCTGCTGTTCTGATAAAAGTACAATTCTCCAGAGCCATAAACATCATTACATTATAATCAATTTATACTTAGACCTTCTGTCCAAGTACATTCCCTTCAACTGTTCCAATAGAAATATAATCCTCATGAGCTCAAGTATCATCACATCACAATCAATTTATACTCACACCTCTGTTTAATTATGCTTCTTTCAACTGTCTTTGAGAATTCTCAAGGGTTACAAATATTGTCTTCCTGTGTAGGGATGTAGACAGTTTAGTCTAATTGTCCAATACTTTTTTTCCATTTACCTTTTTACATATCTCTTGAGTCTCATATCAGAAGATCAACTTTTCTATTCATTTCTGATCATTTTTCTGATAAGTTTGAGTCTTTTATTTCATTGAAAAGGCATTTTTTTACCTGAAAAAAAAACAAACTGAATTTTGCAGGATAGTTGATCCTTGGTTGCAGTTCAAGCTCCTTTGCCCACAGAATATCATATTTAAGGCCCTCTGCTCTTTTGGTTTTTTTTTTTTGCAAGGCAATGGGGTTAAATGGCTTGCCCAAGGCCACATGGCTAGGACTGGATTTGAACCCAGGTAGTCTTGACTCCAGGGGTGGTGCTTTATCCACTGCACCACCTAGCTGCCCCCTGCTCTTTTATTGTTGAAACTGATAAGTCCTGTGTAATTCTGACTGTGGCTCCAGTTATTTGAACTGATTATTTTTGGTTGTTTACAGTATTTTCTCTTTTAGTTGAGAAGTCTGAAATTTGACTACAATATTCCTTGGAGCTTTTATTTTGGGACCTCTTTCTGGAGGTGATCAATGAATTTTTTTCAAGTAGTATTTCCTTTTCTTGTTCTGGGATATTAGGTCAGTTTGCCATGATAATTTCCTGCATGGTACGCTCCATGCTCTTTTTCAATTTGTAAATTATTTCTCCTTGATCTTTTTTTCAAAAATTGGTTATTTTCCCTAAGAGATACTTTATATTCTCTTCTATTTTTTCAATCATTTTGTTTTGTTTGACGGAATCTTGGTATCACTTAGTTTCCTGTCCCATTCTAATTTTTAGGGTTTTATTTTCTTCAGTTAGCTTTTGGATTTCCTTTTCCAGTTAGTTAATTTTGCTTTTTTGACAAATTGCTTTCCTTTTCCAATAGGACAATATTACTGTTAAAGAATTAGTTTTCCTTTTTCAATTGGTTAATTTTACTTTTAGAGGAGTCAATTTCTTCTTCCATTTGCCCAATTTTACTTTTCAAGTTGCTGTTTTTTTCAACTTTTCAAATTCTGCTCCATGAATTTCATTTCTTTTCTCAATTTTTCTTCTCCTCTTTGCTTTTTAAAATCATTTTGACCTCTTCCAAGAAGTCTTTTTGAATTTGATATCATTGCATAAATCATTTTGAGGTTCTACTTGCAGGCATTTTGTCACCTCTTTCCCCTTCTGAGGTAGGATTTTGAACATCACTAGAAGAATAAAAATTTTTCTTGATTAGCACTCTTTTTGGATTGCTGCTCAATTAATAGTTGAATCCTGGGCACAGAGGGAATAGTGCTAAGATTTTTGTTTTGGGGCCAGGGTTCTGATCCCTGCCTTCTCAGGTGCCACAAGTTATTCTCTCCATTAGTGTTGCCCAACCTAAATCTGCCTACTACACCAGCATTCCTGGGCTTGAAATTTTCTTTTGAGCTGGGGTTAGGACCCTCACTGTAGGGTACCACTGGCCTGCTAAGATAACATCTGAACTGTACTGTGATTAAGAACCTCCTGCTGGTTTCCCAACTCTTCCACATTTCTCAGACTACACTCCCTTTTATCCATATGAGAAACCTTTACTGAAATTCCTCCACGATATCTTTAACTGAAAACTCATTTCACTGATATTTTTCATGGATTCTGTCAGGTTAGAGTCTGTTTAGAAGCTTCATTTAAAGATGTTGCAAAAAGCTCCTGGAGTTTCCTTGATTTGTGACCCTTTCTTGGTTCTGGCCAGGAAGTCTAATTCATTATTGCTTCAGAACACTGCTACACTTGGGGTAGGCAATACTCAATGAGGCCTCAGTGCAATTATAATTATTGCTTTACCATTTGGAATAGCACAATGATTACACTGGTATTAGAAATGGAGTTGTGTGGAAGCAAGAGTTACATGATTTGCTAAATCTTTTCTGTCTCAATCTCCTTATTCTTTTAAATTCAACATTCATCTAATTGTCCTGCTTTCAATGCCTGCCCAAGATACATATGCTGATGAACTATCACAAAAAAGTGCCCATTCAATTGAATGTCATAATCTAAGGAAGATGTATTTTTCCTTCACTTTACTTCCCAGCATTGATGGATAAGTCAATTTCCTTTGAATAATTTGGATTTATTTGAAGGGACTGTAGTGTTCTAGAGCTTAAATAAGCACAGTTTATTATACTTAGAGCGAGTTAGAGAATCTCATAAATAAACAAGGAAACTTTTTTATGTACTTTCCCATGACCAGCAAGAACTTTAGGAGAACATGTTTTCACCTGGATCATGCTTTTGCTTGATTCTAAATTTCATAGATTAGTAACTTTCACCCACTGATACATTATCAGTGGTTCTATTTTAATTAGTTATATATTACTGTATTCTCTATCATGGACAGGAACTCCTGGAATCATATTCATTTTGCAGCCAGGACTAGAGTATGATTACATAAATTGTTCCAGTCTACTTGACTGCCTTAGATGGAATGCTGTAAGAGCATAATGGATCTAATATCCTGAATGACCTATAAAGTCTGAAAATCAATACATCCCTCCAAAAAAATGAAGGCTTTATACTCTACAAGCTTTAGTTTCTCCAACCTTTCTGAGTTGATAGCATGCACATTAGTTTTCCACACCGCAGTAGCAAAATTCTTCCTTATTCCTAGTAGCTAGAGTTCTATCTCTCTTCATTTCCTAATTCCAATTCACATCAGTAATCATTATCAACTGTCTATCCATATCTCTTACTCTTACGCCCATATACATATGTAGGTATAAATATAAATTATAAAGAAGGAATCCAGATTTTGTCACTCCTAAGAATCAAGCAATCAAATTTTGAGATATCTTTAAGGAATTTAAATTAGATTAGATTAGCATTTAGACCACACCAGTGGTGTCAAACTTAGATGAAAACACATCCCTGAAGGCAGTGTAATATTTGGAAAACCACAAATTATATATGTGTTGTGATTTTTTATTTGTTCTATTAAATACTTCCTAATAACACTTTAATCTGGTTCACATTGACTAGAATATTTTATTGGATATTTGAGGGAGTAACCTGATTTTGAATCCTCTGCTTTATTCTACACCATTTTTCCATTGTCAGTCTATGTCATTATAAGAATATTATAAAGAATGAGACATCATAGATGGCAGCAAGCTATTATACATTTTGTTTTATCAGAAAAATTTCTCTCTAAGCAATAAACAATAATAAAGAGAATTTAGGCTTATTATTTTTTTCCAAATTTAAAGATATCTCTCAGTTCTCTAATTATTGATCTCTCTGCCCAGCTAACACTAGTTATAGGCCATTTTTTTCATGATCGGTATTCATGATACCACTCAATTGTAATTCTTTTACCTACTGAATAGCTCCTTGTCAGTCAGTCAGTAAGTAAACATTTAAGATTGACTTTGTACCAGGCTCTATATTAAGTTCTGAAGTCATAAAGAAAATTAAAAGATAGTTTCTGTTTTCAAGGAATTCATTGTCTAATGAGAAAGATAACATATAAGTAAAAAATATATATAGATTTTATATATATATATATATATATATATTTTATATATATGCAAGTAAAATATATACAGAATGAATAAATATATACAAAATAAATTCTTTTGCTAGATTTTCATCCAGGTCACATATGCTAATCATGGTTGCCCAACAAGGCTCTATCCTGAGTCTTCATCTCTTCTCCTTCTTTACTCTTTTCCTTAACAATCTCACAAAATCTGATAGATTGCTTCTAAGATTTGTTCGGGGACAAACTTTTTCTTGACTTTAAGTCGTATATTTTCAAATATCAATTGTACATTTCAAACTGGATGTCTTATAGACTCCTTAAGTCCTACAAACTTCACCATTGAATTCATTTACTTCCTTAAGTCCTACAAACACCACCATTGAATTCATTTACTTCCCCCGCCCCATCCCTTCTCTGTTCCTAACTTTGCTATAATTGTCAAGGCTACCACTATCCTCTCATTCACCCAGAAAGTGTTATATTTGAATTCTCACTGTCATAGCCAATCTATTTCAACAGCCTATAATTTTATTTTTTAGCCTCTGCTGTATATTTTCTTTTTCTTTTTTGACACTCATACCTCCCTTACACAAGCCTTTATCACCTCACACTTGAATTATTTCAAAAGGCTTCTAGCTAGTCTCATTGCCTTACCTCAGGGCTCTTCCTTCTCCAGTTCCTCCTCCATTCAGCTATCAATTTGATCTTCCTAAAGAATTGCCCCAAACATGTTGCCCTCTTACTCAAAAAATTCTATTAACTCCTTATCACTTCCAGGATCAAATATAAGAACCTCTATCCAAAATTCAAAGCCCTTCTTAACTTGATTCATCCAATATTTTCTGTTGTCTTACCCTATATTCTCTATGATTCAGTGGCACTGACTTCATTGCTTTTTTCCAGCACAACATAATTCTAAGTCAAAAGATATTACTGTCTATCCTTCACCTTAAAACACTTTCCCTCCTCTTTGCCCACCCCCCATTCTAATTTCTTCCTTGTGGAGATTATCTTCAATTTATCCTATTTACATCTTGTTTTTACTTAGTTGTTACATCTTTTCTCTCCCATTAGACTGTGAACTCTGAAAGTAAGGTGTGTTTGGGGGTTTTTTTGCCTTTCCTTGAATCTCCAGCATTTCCTCGTCTGCCTGGTACAGAGCAGTTGCTTTGAAAATGTTATTGACTACATGACTATATTAGAGGCCAATAGGTTTTGTAATGGGGAAATTATTCCATATTTACTCAAAGATGTCTCAAAAACTAAAGCAAATTTTAAAAAGCAATGTGCTCTGTGTAATTGCCTATATTGAGGTTTGAAGGTATCTCCCATTCTAGAAAGGTTCACCGGAGAAACATAAACCATAGAAGGAATTTTCCTACTAGTCCAGAGAGGATTCAAGTCTAGGGCTGATAGAAAACTGGAATCTGAGGACCAACAAAACTAAGTTTGGAAAGGTAAATCCCCAGTGTTTATTTTTCTGGGTATAGAAATTCATGTGACCTTCTACTTTAGAAAATTAAAATGGTTTAAAATTTATGTCAGTAAAAGGAAAAACAACATTCAAAGAGTTGTTCATAGATGTATAAAGAAATTCAAGAATCAGCAGTGATAACATATAGACAAGTTAGAAAGACATACAGACAGTATCTGATAGTAGAATTTAAATCTTTGGGAAGTGGGCAACTAGGGAGGAAAGAATATTTAAAAACAGGTGTTTTGATTAGGGTGAACTTTGTTTTTGTATTTTAAGAAATGTTTTGTGTGCTTTTAAAGTCTACAAAACAAAAACTCACATGAATACATGGTCTTCAATATGCATTGATTAAATCACTATGAGAAATCAGATTCCAGTCTTACTGAGGATAGATAGGAGATACAGATGTACAAGACTTGGCAAGATGCACGTGTGTTGTGGATTAGACAGGAGCTGTGAAAATGAAATGGCAATAAGCCACTCACCAGCAAGGCAACGTAGGTGGACTGGAAGTCAATTGGAGAGGGAGTCCAGGGAAACTATCAGAAAAATCAAAAGGAGAGAAAGAGCAAGATATCATAAGCCTATGAGTATATTTGGAAGAAAAACAAAAGTTAAATGTGATAGAAAACTGCAGATTGTTTTAAAAAAAGATTCCAATTCAATTATGATGGAGAGAAAATAAGCTTATATGTTATAATTGTTTTAAAGTCAAGAAAGAGTTCAAACTTCTACAAATGTTTAAAATCTTTTTAGTAATTGTTTTCCAAGAAATATGTGTTATATGCAAAGGAAAATTAATTGTATTTAAATGGGCATGGAATTATTTCTAATGGTGTATAAAGATCAAATAGACATAAAAATGTCATCTTTTGTTTGGATGGCTCTAACTGATGATAATTTTTGGCTATGGTTTCCATAGTTCAGAGGCATCATCTAATTAGATTATTTTTTAACCATTCATTTTCCATTCTGTTCAAAGTAGGTCTGAGACTCCATCTTAATTCAATTCATTTCAACAAACAACCTCTTCCATATTTTAAATAATCTTCTCACCAAATGTTCATCAGTATCTTAGATAAATGTATGGATAGCAAGATTATGAAGTTTAGTGATGGCATAAGACTGGAAGAGATGCTATTGTTTGCCCTTCATTGTCAAAGAATTTCATAACATCAGGGAAGTGAAATCATGACATGCAAGTGTACTGGATTTAAGTAAGGATGGGTTGTGCAAAGTCACCAGTCTCACTTTCTCTTCCAGAGCCATCTAGAATTTAAATTTTGATTACTGAAACCTTACAAGATATCTTGGGCTTTCCTGTCTATATTAAGATCCATGGCTTAAAGCCAAATCACTCTGGCTCTCTTTAATTGATGGACGCTGTAAGACCTAGCCCTACTTGGTTATATTGTTTGGACCCTGATTGACTTAAAGTAAATTTATAGCATTTTTTTCTGTTTCCAGAAACCCTGAGGTTCTTCTCTCAGACTATTTTTTATCTATGTAAAAGAGGAATTCTTGGATTTATTTCATTCTTATCAACCTTCATCACTGAATGGACATTGCCTCTGTCAAACTGAGACTTGTTAAAGACTTTAGCTTCAAAAGACCAAGGTCTCACACTGCACCCTGGACCATCTCCAGTCAACCTCATTCATATCTGACCACTGGACCCAAATGGTTGGTGACTTTACACAGTCCTCTCTCACTTAAATTAAATGTACTTGCATATCATGTCATCATCTCCCTGATGTAATGGTCTTCTTTGAGAATGAAGGACAAACACCACTGCCTGGGGTGTTTCCTCAGTCAAAGTGAGACCTGCTAAAAAACTTAACTTAAAAAAAAAAACAACCTAGGTCTTCTATTGCTTCCAGATCCATCTCCAGATACCCTGTTTCATATGTAGAACAAATAATAAATAATATGAAATGACAGAATTGGACTCCAGAAAGATATCAATACACTTGAATGGTAATTCAAATATATTAAGATTAAATAAAATAGAATAAAAGTTAAGTCCTTCATTTGAATTTACAAAAAGAGTACAAAATAGGTAGAACTCAGCTAAAAATCCATATGAAAAAGAAAGAAAAATGTAAATGAATTAAATATTATCTATTAGAATAATGTGTCAGCCAGAAAAAAAAAAACACTGAAAATTTAGATTTAATTAAAAGAAGCATACTGGCTAGGAATTAGATACTGTTTTGGTCAGATAGTGCAGTGCATAAAGTGTCCACCCTGAAATCAAGATGACCTGAGTTCATATCTAGCTTCAGAATTTTACAAGCTGTGTGATCTTAAGTAGGTCATTTTTCCCTGATTGCCTCACATCCAGGACCATCTCCAGTTATCCTGATTCATATCTGGCCACTGGACCCAGATGTCTCTGGAAGAGAAAGTGAAGCTGATGACCTAGTCCAACACTCCATCATTCAAATCTAATTCACATATATGTCACAGCATCATCTCCCTAATGTCATGGTTTTCTTTAAAAATGAAGGATAAGCAGCAGCATCACCCTATTTTTATCTGATGGCATCTAGAATATGATGTTTATGTCATATAGTGTTAGTAACTAGAAGGTATCTAATCAAAGGTATTCACTTTATAAATGAGGAAAATAGATGAGTTCACTAAACCTCAATATTGTTGGAGGCCCTTGTACAGGGATGAATCTAACTCCAACTTTCTCCAACACATGGTATTTCCATTCTCTCTACTGACCCAGGATCCCAGAAGCTGGCTGGATGAGCTGGGGTTGGTTTTATGGGCTTCTGTACCCAACAGGTTCTCTCTAAATCCTGTGCTCCATATCTCCCTGTTGGATGCATTGTGGGAGGCTGTGGGCTAACAGAGGGTTGTCCTGGATTTGTAGATTCCCTATAATATCACAGGACTTGCTTTTAAATTGTATCTTGCAAAACTGGAATAAATTCAGTTTCCATGATCTTAAAAAGGAGATTGTCACTAACTTAACAAGTAGACATCTATGAATAGAATGGAAATACTATAGTTCACAGTTATTATTATTATTATTATTATTATTATTATTATTATTATTATTATTATTATTGCTGCCTTTATTTCTGTCTGTGTGTATGTTATTTCAGGGTGTTTATAGTTGAGTAGTCCTAAAATCTGCAGGTATTTATGTGTTTGGTGGGAAATGCTGCTAAATTATTAATTTGTCTATTCTTATATCTATGCTAATATATCTTACTATTATTAATTTATATGAATTCTAAGAAGGGTTTTTCTCTTTACCATACAAAGGTAAACTTATTTAAGAAAGTAACTTGAAAATATTTTTTTTGCTAATTAGCAGCTAAATAACAGAATTCTATTAAAACTTAAATAGATGAAGTTTTATAACCTGTTAAAGATTTCTTTAAGGATTAAAAGCATTTTAAAAGGATTTTTAGTGCCTCCATCATTTAAGAAATACTTAAATTGTGACAAATCAAGAAAATAATTATAGAGAGATATGAATCAACTGTTAAACTATGGATTCTGTGTGATACCATTAGAAAAAACAGATCTGGTGGTAAATTAATTTATTCTGGTCTCATATTAAGTGATGTTCATTTTTTATTATTATTCCTATTATTATTATTATCCCACTTATATATGCCTAAGGATAATACATAGCATTAATCTGATTTGTTTTATTAGAAAGAATATTTAAATGATAAATTTTTTTTCTTTTTGATTTAATTTTGAAAAGAGTAATATAGATTAATTAGTACCTGAGTTAAGGTACCATCATTTGAAGGTTTCAAGGTTTAACTATGCTAGAATGATTAAAAGTATAGTGATTTAATTTAAGGTAAAAATCAGAAATTTCAAAGGAAAAAAGTATTCTTTTTAGAAATCAGTAATTTCTAAAAGCAATGTCTGTTTACCTCAGTTTATTATTTCTGTGAGGGAACAATAATGACATCTACCTCCCAGGGTTGTTATATCACATGATTGGAAAAATGCTTGGCATAAAGTGAATGTCATATTAATTTTGACTGTTTTTAATTATTATCTCTTTAATTAGATGAAATTGCTTCATCACTTTATGTGGTTTTTATTAGTAAATTCAATGCTCTTGACAACACTCTGTTTAAAGTAATCTGGAAATGCATTTAATCAAATTTAGGTCACTGGATTCAGCAGACTTCTAAATTTTCATCAGTAAGTTAATTTAATGCAATAAAAATTTGATATTTATAACATTTATGTTCAACTGATATTAATGAGAATTTAGAAACCTGAACATTCTGTTTTGAACTTTCATTTTAGGTTGGCTATATTCTTGTACCACCCTTAACTGAGCACTTTCAGAAACACATTAGCTGCCAGCAATTCAGAAACAAAGTCACAGATCTAATGTTAGTGAATATGGGAATAAAGCAGGGAAGTTATCTTGAAAAATGTTGAATGGACTCATACAAGAAATCTCTTAACTTGGTTCCCTTTGCTAACCTACTTGTAATGATATAGACCTTGAGGACCAGTTTTGATGTTTATATAACAATTTCCATGCTTATAGCTCTCATTAGCAAAATCTATTATCACTATAGAAAAGTATAACTTTGCCATTATTATACTGGATTTATTAGTTATTAGGTTGATACAAAAGCATCTAAAATACTGTAATGATCTGTAAGTGAGAAAGATCTTTCTTGTTGTTTTGATCTGAATTTCTTGCTATTCTATGACCCAAGGAAAGAATTGAATTAGTGCTTGAATTTATCACATGGATAAGATTTAATTCCTATAGAATCTCTTTATAGGGTTAAAGTTAAGAACCACTCTTGTCATTCTGTTTTTTCTAGGAAATAAAATTTCATTATAGAAATATTATGTTAATGAAGAATAATATTCATAAACTATATTTTCTCTCAATTTGGAAATATGGTTTTTGGCCATTTAATCTGAAATTAGAATATGTATATATATATATATATATATAGAGAGAGAGAGAGAGAGAGAGAGAGAGAGAGAGAGAGAGAGAGAGAGAGAGAGAGAGAGAGAGAGAGAGAGAGAGAGATAATATGCATGTTGCCTAAAATTCATCAAATTTCAAAGACTAGTAGTCCTTGTTTGTCTATTTGAACATAGTTAATAGGCAATGTTCTGTAAAATAATTTCTTTTGGTGTATTTGTACATTCCAAGTCTTTGATTTTTAAGCATCTTAAAGCAAAATCATTTGAGCAATATTGACAAGATAAGTTTCAATTTTTCTGTGACTCTCTTGCTGATATCAACATGAGATTATAAGTCACTATATGGGATATTTTGATCCTTTGGAGTTGAATTTTCCTGAAGTTCTGATTATGGGAACTTGTTATTGAAAGATGCTATAATACTATTAATTGATTTGTTCTGAGTCTGATTCGAGGTATAATCATCAAAAAATACTACTAGGACAATTATCTATGATGCCAGCCTTATGGGCATTTATATGTATAAATTTCAGGTGAAATTCTCAGGGGAAAGGCTAGGAGAACAACTATTTGGCATAGTTGAAATATTCCCCAATGATATTCCCCCGTGATATTCCCTAACATAGCAATATCCTACCCAACAGACTTTAAACCTCACTCAATGACATTGTCTCTCTACATGGCCTTTGTCTGGAACTGAGATCTGAATAAATAAGAGAACATTTTCCTTATGTCCCCATTCTTTATGGAAAATTTCTATAATCATATCAGATGATCAGTATGAATACAAAATTAAATCCTTGACTTATGGGCTAATAATGAAGCACATATGAACTGTTATTGTAAGATAAGTATAAGATTTGAATCTTTTGATCTATAATTCTCCTAAATTCTAAATAGTAGCTAAGCAAGTTTTTGTTTTTGGCATCTATTACTAGCTACATATTCCTTTAATTTCTCACAATGTCATGGTATATTTAGGTGAATGATAAAGATTTTTAATATCAGGATAGGATTCTTTATCATAATTGTTGGTTTCTGTTTTGAGGAAAGAAGTATTAGCAAAATTAATTATATGAGAAGAATGACCTGTAGATTATTTAGAAAATGTCAAAGAAAGATTTATTTTTAGTTAGGGGTATTGTGCATTTTAAATATGGCTAAAGCATGGAAATGTTTTATTATTAATAGCCTATGTGATATGAACTGTTATGAAATAGATTACTCAATGTATTTACATACCATCCTTGAAACTTTTGTAACAACTGGAGTCAAATTGGACACTTTTAATGAATTCACTTTTGTGGTAAAGTTCACATTCATATCATCATATTCTGTTATTAGTTCCTTGGTGGAATCTCACCCTCCAAATGAGGGATATGTCAGTTATTAAAAAAAAAAAACAACTGGGTTTTTCTGAGGCTTCTATAAATCAGCATGACAATTACCCAAGAAAAATTTTAAATTTCTTGACCCAAAAGGTTCCAAATTTCATTATCTAATAATAGAAGCATTAGGTTTCACCTGGTTATTCACACAAAAAAAAATGCATTAAGATGTTCTTTGAGAAGAGAAGAAAATCTCTCCAAGATACTTGAGAAGGAGATTTGGACTGAGCCACAAGACAGCATCAGATATTTTCAGAGAAAAAGATCTGAATTTGTTTCACTGCTATCCCCTTCCCTTTGCACCTTTAATTGGTAAGATCAACTTATCAAAGGAGACTGCCTCCTTTGATTTTTTCAAAACATCATTCATCTTTCCCCTTTCAGTCGTTTGATATTTGATGCATGTATCCAAAATCTACTCACTAGTATTGTATGCTGTAGGCTAGAGCCTATTAACCATCCAGATAGCAGTCCAGGATGGATGCAACCCTATAGGAATTTCCCTGCATCCTTTTGATTCCACATTCCATCATCGCTCTCTCCAACAAAAGTGCTCAATAAGGCAAGGACATCTCTTTGCCCCATTCATCCTGAAGCAGCTACAGAAGATGACCCTCTCATCCCTGTTCCCCAAAAGTATTGGTGGGTGGGGGGTGGGAATGATAAAGTCACTGACTGAAGAATCTTGCCCAAGGCAGGAACTCAGTAAATCCCTACCCCCAGGATCAATGAAACAATAAAAGCCTACTCTAGTCTATGCGGATTGTCTCTGGGCTATAGCCCCTCAAGTTCATGTCCTTGATTGCCTCATCTTCCTGACCCTTTAAAAGCTCACTCTTTCCTCAGGTGAGTTGCTGCATTCCTTTGAGAGATCAGTCCACTCCAGGGACCATTATCCTCCTAAAATGTTCTCACTTGAATTGAGATAATTAGAGTCTGAATTCTTTCAAGGAGCAACCTCTCTGTCTTGAACCTCTACATTTTTCATGAACCTGAACAGAAATGAGATACAGTGAAATTAAGATATTACTCCAAAGTCACTTGAAGTATGTTTTGGTGTTTGTTGTTGTTTTTACTACAGCACACTGCTTATACAGGTAGGTACTTCCTTGGGAAAAGACAGTGAGAATCTGGAGAATGTTCAGAAAAGGATAGAATGAAGATCCTTTATATCCTACTATTTAGAGAATTCTTAAAGGAACTGGGGGGAGGGCGGCTAGGTGGCATAGTGGATAAAGCACCGGCCCTGGAGTCAGGAGTCCCTGGGTTCAAATCCGGTCTCAGACACTTAATAATTACCTAGCTGTGTGGCCTTGGGCAAGCCATTTAACTCCGTTTGCCTTGCAAAAAAATCCTTAAAGATTTCAAAGGAACTGGGGGGAAAGGGACAATTAGCTTGGAGAAGAAAAGGTTCACAAGGAAAATTGTAGCTATTTTCAAGCATTTGAAGGTTTGCCATGCATGAGAAAGAATTGTTCTTGTTACCAAAGAGAATATGAAGCAGAAGCTGTAGATTTAGTTTTACACATTTGTAATAGAATATTATTGAATTACAAGACATAATAGCATTCCCTCAGAAAAAAAAAAACTCTAAAATAATTTATAGGAATTGATACAAAGTGAAGTGAGTAGAACTGGGAGAACACTGTATACAATAACAGCAAAACTACAAAATAAACAGTGAATGACTTAGCTATTCTCAGCAATACAATGATCCATGACAATCCCAAAGGACTAATGTTAGAAAATGTTTTCTGCCTAAGAACTGGTATCATTTTAATATAGATCAAAGCATAGTATTTTTCTCTTTCTTTCTCTTTCCTTTTCTTCCTTTTTTTCTTTTCCTTTCTTCCTTTATTTCCTTCTTCCTTCCTTCCTTCCTTCCTTCCTTCCTTCCTTCCTTCCTTCCTTCCTTCCTGCCTTCCTGCCTTCCTGCCTTCCTGCCTTCCTGCCTTCCTGCCTTCCTGCCTTCCTGCCTTCCTGCCTTCCTGCCTTCCTGCCTTCCTGCCTTCCTGCCTTCCTTCCTTTCATTTGAATTTTCTTGCAAAAAATGGGTAATTTGAAAATGGTGTATATAATTTCACAATGATAACTATAAAACAATGTTTCTTTCTCAGGGAGCGGAAAGGGCAATTAGGAAGAATTTGGAACTCAAAAAAATGTTAAATATTTAGTTTTACATGCAATTGAGAGGAAAATAAAATATTAAAAAAAAGTGTAGGTTTAAACTTGATATAAGGATAAATGTCCTATTACCCAGAACTATTCAAAAGTGAAAGTTTGAAGTAGATATTTTGAAAACTAATAATAATAATAATTAAAGAATAGCAGCTTCACTCTCACTGGAATACTGCAAAATTTAACTACTTGTGTGGGATAACAATATAAGGCATGAAGGTATAGATACATTCTTTAGTGCTCACATATCACTTCTAGTTCTCGATTTATTATCCTTTTTATGAACTTTCATTCCTGGGTAAAATTATCTTTTTGTTCTTGGAAACTGTTGGTCCTCCATAATTTTGCCATCAAGGCAGCCAAAAGCAAGTATTTAGGTGAAAGGGCACTTGTGCTAATAAAAACAGTATGCAAGAAAAGAGGGTTTTAAGTTCTCTTATAATGCCTGCTATAATTTGCTCAGCTCTCAGGAAATATGAGCAACTAAATAGAATAGGATTTTAGAACACAAAGTTCTCCATAGAGATGTTACAGCTTAACCCGTACATTTTGTGGATAGGAAAATTGTGGTACAATGAAATTAAGTGACTTGGGTAAAGTTAGACAACTGATTATTGGTAAGACCATTCCACTGGGATATACTTTCCATGACACCATACTGTTTCTGATTATAGGTATTTAATGTATTTCTTTTCTTGTACAAAGAATACTTTACCAATTACAAAGCCTCTCCAATTACAGGCTAACAATACAAAAGAATTGGATTAGGTTCTCTCACTGCATTTATCTGAATAACACTTATTTGTGTGAGTTCTAGGGTTTTTCAAATAAGAAGACTTGATCAGTTGTTCCCAACCATTCAAAATTATATATTTGATAATACAACTGTCTCCATATGAATGATTACATCACAAACCAGTGCCTGTACTATAAAAGGGAAAAGAGAATAATCCCTGCACAATAAAAACAAATCTAAATGAGATATTAAATCAAAGATAATTGATCTGTTTATATGTCATAAAATAATCAATTATACTGAAATACAGTAATCAATTTTTATAACCAAGACCATAGCTCAAATTAAGAAAATCTACATAATAAAGGAGATATATTATAATCAGTTCAATACATGAAAGAGTACCATCATCCTCTATGTTTAGAGACCTGTGAGGTAAATGGATATGTTTGGTGAAGAGTCAGCTTCAAAGATGAATTTCCACTTTTCTCTTTTGTACAAGAAAAGTAGCCTCTTCAACATGTTAGAGATGTTCCCTCATGTCTCAGGAAAGTAAGGTGTTATCCATTAACTCTACTTCCATATCTCTGCTTTGGGAAATAGGAACATTGTTACTAGTTGAAGGGGGCAAATAAAAGATAGATAAGGGAATGGGGCTGACTTTAGGTCTGTTCTCTTAGTGATAAAGTTATCCTTGAATTGAGAACTCTTCATTCTTTTACCACCTTTAACTTCTTCTATTACCAAGAGAAAAGTGACTGATTTGTCCAATTGAAAGGAGTCTTCTAGAGGTTAGAAAAGTGTAGAAATGGATAGTTAAATATTTATGCAAGGGCATCTTGGTTCTTTAAAAAACCTGCTTTTGTTTTTTCATACTCAGCACCAGGACCAATTCATACGTGAGGGTTTTCCTGATATGTTCTAATGGCTTTGGCTCTATAACTGATAATGACTCATAAAAAAAAAAAAAAAAAAAAAAAAAACAAAGGTACAAAACTTTTCTCTTGCCTCAGATTTCTGACTCAACTCTTAGTTCTCCTTTTTGAGACACTGATTCTAAAACACAAAGTAGATACAGTTAATAAGTTAGCACTAATTCGGGGGCCATTTGTTGAGGACTTCATGTGACACTTCAGGTGTCATACATCTATGATTTGATCTAGTGGACAATTTGCCAGGGAGAAGATTTACCCCAAAATTGTGTTCCCCCCACTAGTATTTACTGAATGTGCTATTAATTCAGACAGTCACTTGATCACTTATTGTCATATTGTTCAATTCAGTATTGCAAACATTTATTAAAAGCAAGGCACTATATCTATATCTATATATCTAAGTCCATTCATTTATATATGTCTGTGTGTGTGTGTATGTGTATGTAAGGAGATCTTTATTCATCCCCATCCCTACCAGCCCCTAAAATCTCCCTATGGGTATCTTCCCTTTACTTTGTATGTATTTTATATTTGCCTATTTATATGTTCCTCCCATTAGAATGTGAGTGCATTTGAGGGTAAGAATGTTGTCTTTTTTTTGTATCTCCAGAATCTATGCCTGTCACAGTGTAATCATTTAATAAATGTTTATTGATTACTTGATTAAACATAAGTTATATACAGATGTTCAATAAATAGTTTCTGAAAATTACTGACCAAAAGGCTGCCAAAATTTTAAACATTTACATAAATTAGATAATATACCACAATTCTATCTCCTTTAGAGATGTATAGACTACTATGAAGAGTTAAGCAGTCATTTGAAGTCCTTCCTTAAACTCACATTAAAATCTGATGTTTATAGCAAGGTTGAGGCCTATGGTACATCACTGCTTTTCATTGCTCTCTCTTTAAAATAGAAGGAATGACTTCTGGCTTTGACAATTAAACTGATACAGATGCACTTTAAAATTTTAAGGGATGCTCATAACTGATGACTAAAAAGCAATGGTAAATTTAATTCACTAAGGATCTGATTCAGGAATGCTGAAAGTTCATTATTACATGGTCCATGAGTTATTATTGTATGCTTTATCCTTCACTGGTGATTAGCATATTCTCAGGAGACTTTGGCCTTGTTTCTTGGGTTTTGTTATCTGTTTTCCCTAGGGGATAATAGTGGCAATGTGAATAAGATGGATCTTAATCTATTCAGTCTTATTTTCATCCTTTATAACTCTATTTATAAGAAGAAATTAAGTAGTATGATAAAGTTGCTCTGATTAGCTCTCCATTTCCCCAAACCCAGGAATGCAATTCTCCAAGTTCTTAGATTTGTAACTAAGTATATTATGGAATACTGATCTCTCTGCAGATACTATTTTCCCAAATAAAAGAAATTCATTCAAGAGCAACAAGATCTACATCTCTTCAGTAAGAAAAAGCTAAGATTGAAAATCTCACAAGCTCCTTTCTCTCCAAAACCCTAAACCATCTGTTACAGGCCCAATGGAAGGGTTTGGTATGGAAGGCTTTGAAACATCCAGGCTATCTTGGAATACTTAAACAAATATTTGCATCAATGAATGGAGCACAAGAGTAGAAGTTGGCAGACTCACAGGCCCATCCAATAATGGAGTATATGCCTGGAAAGCACTTTGCAGATCTTAAAGAACTATATAAACACCACACAACTCATTTTATCAACATAGGAATTTCCAGATGCGGAAACTGCCCAGTCTGCAACCTCATATTTACCTGTCTGTTTATTTGTTCCTCCTATTAGAATGTGAGTGCATTAAAGATAAGAATGGTTTTTGTCTTTCTTTTGTATCCCCAGAATATATGCCTATCACAGTGTAATCATTTAATTAATGCTTACTGTAGTATTAGAGTTCTGCCTTTGTCTCTAAAGAGTTAAGTCACTTACCCAAGTTCATACTACTATTATATGTCAGAGTCAGGGCTTGAAATTTGTTTTTACTCCTAGACCAATAACTGATAACCATCAGGCAATATTGTCTTTTCAGTTCTTGTTGCTACTGTTGCTTTTGGTCACAAAGAGAATTTATCAGACACTCTGCTAAGCACTGGAAATACAATAAGATAAAGACAAAAGATAATATCTACCCCCAAATTGGGGAGAGGAGGAAGAAGATGATAGAAAAATCAGGAGAATCAGGAGTGGAGTCAATAGAGAAGTGTAGACATAAGTATGACCAAACTGGGCAGTTACTGAAAATGGACATTCAAAGAGGAACTCATCAATTGGGAGAGAGGACCATAAGGGCAAGGAGGTGTTCCAGTGTAACAAGGCTCCAGGTTTGGAGGTTTATTCCAGAAGACACAGTACCTGTGCCTATGAAGCAAGGGAACTCTGGAAAGATAGAGAAATATAGCAATTCTTTTTCCTTTCTCTGTTATTGTTATGATACTTTCCTCTCTGTACTGGCCTTGTACTGACAAGCAAACCCCTTTTTGCAAGGAATGTCCCTTCCTTAATTAACAAATCCTATTCCAAGCAGGCATCTGGTCAAAACAGTTTTCTTTACCCTGGTCTATACTGGTATGTACTCTTATCTAAATTGGTGCTTTCAAGTTATCTCATCAGAAATCAGAAATTCCTAAGGTTAAAATATAACTCTAAACCTCTCCTTCATCCCTCCTTAATACCTCCTCAGTTTTGCCTTAACTCCACCTGACCCTTCCCCAAGAGTTCTTTGAAAAAGTCCATCATTCCTCTCCAGGTTGGGGAATCTCTTCTGATCTCAGCCTAGATACTACCTTAAGGCTGTTCCAATTTTTTCTTCTTCTCCCCTCCCATTTTCTCCCTTCTTAACTGACTGACTATGCTGTTATCACCAGCTCAGCTATGAACTCATGCTTGTAACTATTCCCTTCTTTTCTTAACTCACTTTCCTTTGCTTTGTTGTCTCCTTAAGGAACTCTATGAATTCATTTGCAACTTTTTGCATTAAATTGTAAATTAAAATTATGGACTTTTCTTACACTACTGGGTCAGAAAGCCTTATGATTTCTTCACCAATAAACAAACCTCAGTGATCTTTGTGAATCCCCTCCCCAAGACTGTCCTCTCCCAGATATCCTTCATCAATTTACCCTGAATGGTGCATGTAGGTGCTAAATAAATACTTAAAAACTAAGCGGGTTAAAAAAACACTTTGAAATGACAGAGAAAATCAAAGTCAAGTGTAGAGTTGTGGTTCTGTTTTTGTTATTCTTGATATACATATTCAAGTCTACATTCTTGTATATTCCTTTAATTTCAAGATAAAACAATGTATTGGTTTACAATGCTAAACCTGAAATCAAGAAGACTTGAGTTTAAATTTCATCTTCCATACTTACTAGCTTTGAGATTATAGGAAAGCTACCAAATTGTCTTTAACCTTGGTTTTATTCTCTGTAAAATATAAGATTTAACTAGATGGTTCCTTTCTCATATCTCTTCTAGCTCTAAAGCTATGATAAATCATTACTAACTTGATTTCTCACTCAAAGATAGAAGAGTGCAAAAGTACCTTTGGGCAAAAGGTCTATTAGTGATCAAAGTGGACCATTTGGTTCAGAGAACTTTCTCAGTGGAGTAAATGCCCTATTCCTTTCCATTTATGTGGGCTAAATCCCGAGAATAGGCTTTTGCTGATCAAATAATTAGTAATACATCCTGTCCCAAAGACCTGGTTCATGACTCCCACTTAAATGGTGGATATGAATGTCTGCATGAGGAGCAAGGATGAAGTTAGTGAACTTCTGGCATTCATATTTGCAAATGGAAAGCCTCCCATTTCACATTGCTGAAGGAAAAGACTGTGAGGAAACATTACATGATTTGTTAATCTTCATTATGCCTTTATCCTTAGTTTGCTACACTGGAGACTTCAGGGAGTTCCCCCCTTGGCTAAGATCTAAGGCTATCTTTTATTATTGAGATGATTTATCTCACTCTGAATGGGAAAGATCCTTCTTTCTGTATTGTCTGGAATATAACTTCCCATGCATACTTTCTCTGAATTCTGTTTTGTTATGATTTGGATGAATTGGTTTCTTTGCTTCTTGCTTTGATGTTCATTGTAAAACTGGTATTTAGTGGAAAGAGAACACCCTATTGATATTAAATGTGGGATCCTGCTTTTTCCCCTATTAATAATAAAAATTGAGTAAGTTTGAACCTGCTCATAACCCCTAAACTAACAATATTAAAACAGAGCAACCTCTGGCCCAAAACTCTTACTTTCCCTTAGAAAGGGACTAAAGATTGACCTTTTTTGGAGAAAGGTCACAGAAGAAGTTAAAGTACCTATTCTACCTCCCTTTGAACCACACAGATTTCATAGACTTCAGTGATAAGATAGAAATAAATTAACAACCTGGGTCACAAAGTCAATATAAAATTAGGTATCAATTTTGCTGAACTGGTACAAACTGGCTGAATCCCCACACTGATGGACTTCATAAGAGGTAACCCTTCATTAGTTAGGGAAAGATAGGTGTATGAATAAAATGGGCTTCTCCCAAAGGTCATTGAGAGAGTGGGAGAGGCAAAGAGGGTAAAAAGCCTAGAAGAAAATCTACTATATCACAATCCTTCTCAAAGACTTTTACTTTTCCCCTTTTATCTACTTTGTCTAAAGTATATAGCTATCTGAGAAAAGAGATGCTTGGGATATGAGTAAATAAATTTCTGTATGAATACATGTTTCTTTAGTCTATGTTATAGATATCACAGTAGCAACTGAAACATCTGACATCGTGGTGGAATACAATAGAATATATTCCTATTTAGCTTTGAGTTACATTTAGATCATCTCTAAGATACTTTCTACTCTAATGTTCTATGTTTCAGTGGAAGTTCCATAAGAATATAGTACTCCAGTCCTTGTTCAGGTTCATATCACTCAAATGACCTTTATGGATCTTAAAATCCTTAAAATCCTAAATAAAGCTCTTAAAGGAGCTTTCCACATTTTTTTGAACCTTCAGACTTAATACTTGTTACTTATTTTAACTGTCAACCACGATGGATGGCCCCCTAAAATCCCTCCCTGCCCCCAACACAGATGTGAATGAATACTTTTTGTAGTCTCCCCAGGAGTTTAATAAGATTAGTGGCAGTACTTGGGGGAGGGGAGGAGCTTTATCTATACACTGACTTTAAGACCAGTTAAATAAAAGTGCACACATTAAAGAATCTTGAAAAAAATAATCCCTAGTTCTTTATTTCCCTCTTTCAGGACTAAACTTTTTGAAAGAGAAGTCTATGTTAATTACCCCTATTACATCTCTTATAAAATGTTAGCATTATAAAGATACTAATGACACTCCACGTTTTATAGATGAAGAAACTTAGATTCAAACTAATCAATTCCTACCCCTTGCAAATGGAGAGATCAAGCAACACATCTGAAGTCATCTAATGGTTTAGTAAGCTTCAGGAAAGCAGAACTACACTCTATCTGTCTTTATGCTCAAATCTATTTTTTAAATTTATTTATTGGTTTTTGCAGGCAGTGGAGTAAAGTGACTGGTCCAAGTCACACAGCTAGTTAATTATTAAGTGTCTGAGGTCAGATTTGAACTCAGGTCCTCCTGACTCCAAGGCTGGTTCTTTATCCACTGCACCACCTAATTACCCCTTGATAATCAAATCTAGCCCTCTTTTTACTCTATCTTGATGCTCAAATCTAGGTCTTTTTCTTATTCAAACATACTTTCTTACTTTATAATCCTTTATGTTCTGGCTTCCCTCTTACTGAAAGACACCAGTCTCCTGACACTGCATATCAAAGGTGAATTCCTGATTTTAAATTTAATGGTCATTCTTAGTCCCCTTATCCTCCACTCCTCTGTAGCTTTTAACATTAATACTCCTTTCTTGATCCTCCCTTTCCTTAACTGTTGTGGCACTGTTCTTTCCTGGTTTTCTATAGCTTCTCTGACCAATCCTAAGTCACAATTTTTGACTCCTACATTTTAAATGTAAACTTTCCTCAAGATTAGGTCTCCCTATCACATTTTTTCCCCTTTCTTTTTCCATTTTCTTCCTCAATGGTGACATCTATTTCTATGGTTTTAAAGTTACAATGGTACATTAGAGTCAGCTTATACTGAACTATTTAAGGTGAGTATTTGGACCTTAAAAATTGGCATATACTACAAATCAGGGATTGATTTATTGTTTTGTTGATTATCGAGACTGCGGGGGATGGGGGGGGAAATGTTAGTAATGCAGATTAAATTCAACAGTCTGTTGTCCAGTTTTGGAGAGTTGATTTTTACCTTTATCAGCATTCTACTGGGTTTAAACATCACTTCTAAAGAGAAAACATGGTGTAGTACAGTACCTAAAATATAGTAGACACTCAATAAATGTTTATTGATCAGTTTATTGAGGTAAAAAGTGTACAAAATCTAGGGTCCAAGAACTATGTTTGCATCTTGGTTCAGCTATTGAAATCTTGTCTGAACTGGAATTGAACACTTCAACTCCTTAAATATGTTTTATCATTATCAGATAAAATAAGATTATTACTCAACAGGTAGATGGGTGATAGGTAAGGTGTTTACCTTCCTGCTCTAAAGACTCTAAATGTGCTCTAGACATATGAACTTAGAATAGAAGTTCAACCCTATGTTCTACTTCTAAAGTGTGGGTACAGATTCTTCTATTTTGTTAATAAAAGTTTCTTATTTATTTTGAATTTTACAGTTTTTCCCTTAATCTTGCTTCCATGCCCCAACCCACCACAGAGGACAGTCTGTTAGTCTTTACATTGTTTCCATGGTACACATTGATCTAAGCTGAATGTGATGAGAGAGAAATCATATCCTTAAGGAAGAAAAATAAAGCATAAGAGATAGCAAAATTACACAATAAGATAACAGGTTTTTAAAAATTAAAGTTAATAGACTTTGGTTTTTGTTCAAACTCTACAATTCTTTGTCTGGATACAGATGGTATTCTCCATCACAGACAGCCCCAAATTGTCCCTGATTGTTGCACTGATGGAATGAACAAGTCCAACAAAGTTGATCATCACCCCCATGTTGATGTTAGGGTGCACAATGTTCTTCTGGTTCTGTTCATCTTGCTCAGAATCAGTTCATGCAAATCCTTCCAGGCTTCCCTGAATTCCCATCCATCCTGGTTTGTTACAGAAAAACAGTGTTCCATTATATACATATGCCACAGTTTGTTAAGCCATTCCTCATTGAAGGGCATTCACTTAATTTCTAATTCTTTGCCACCACAAACAAGGCTGCTGTGAATATTTTTGTACAAGTGATGTTTTTACCCTTTTTCATAATCTCTTCAGGGTATAGAGCCAGTAGTGGTATTGCTGATCAAAGGGTATGCATATTTTGTTGTCCTTTCAGGTATAGATTCTTCTTGGTATCTCGGGGTCCTTTATTTTACTTACCTCCACCTCAAAGGCCAAAGGAAAAATCATGTCAAGTTTAGGTTTTGAACATAGATCTAGGGTCTATCCAAAAAAGGAATACAAAGACCTTCAATATAAGTGAAGATCCAGTATTATTCACTCATCTCCATAGGGTCTTACTTTTCAGAACCCTATTTTGAGGTTTTCTTGGCAAAGACGAAGTAATTTGTCACTCCCATTTCCAGTTCATTTTATAGATGAGGGAAGTGAGGCAAATGAGGCTAAGTGAATTGTCCAGGGTCACACAGCTAAGGTGAATTCAGGTCTTCTTGACTCTAGGCCCTGCATTCTATCCACTGTACAACCTAGGTACCTATAGATCCAAATTAAGGTATTTATTTCTTCCAAACAAAGGAAATGATAAAAATAAGAAAGATTTATAAAGGGTTGTTTTTCATACTTAAGTGTTAAACAATTATGTAATTAACTTTATAATATGCTATGAAGTTGATATTTAAAATCAAAGCATGAGGAATTTTGTGAGACTACTTTTTCCTTGATTCTTGGTGAACTGTCTAAATATTCCATCAAAGAAAAATGGGTTTTAGTTAAGCAGACCAGGGGTTGAAGCCTTCTTCCTGTTATTACACCTCTTTCCAAAAAGCATTGTAATAACTTTAGAAAGATCCTCCCAAGATATAGTAGGACTGCACTAAGAAATCTAGTAGCTCTCAAACTCATGAATTAATTGAAATGGAAAATTCATCTCTCCTGATTTCATTTGGTCATATAGATTTAGAGGAAAGAAATATAAACCAGAAAAGACATTACAAGTTTCAGATTAAGACCAAGTTCACTTGAGCAAGATATGTATTTAGAGTCCCTTCAGGAGGTGTCCCAGAGAATGAAAGTCCCATGCCACATGTTCCAATTAAAGGAAAGACTCAACAGAAATCAGAGTCACTTCTTTCAAACTATATTATATGGATATATCTTCCTATCTTAGTGGTCTATCTTTTTGTTGTACTCTCCTCCCCTTTGTTACCCATCAAAGGAACCAAAAAATTGTTTCTTATCCAAAAGTACCATGTGTTCTAGCACTAAGCCAGCACACATGGCTCATAGGAAAAACCAGAATAAATGTTTTACCAAAAGAGGCCTTGCTCCAAGGATAGCACATGTGGCTCTGGAAGAGGCCCAACTCTAGTAGTGCTCTATGGGTATACTCTAGCCAAGGGTGATAATGAGTATACCCATTACAAGTAAAATGAGGGAGGTAGACTAAATTATCTCTATATTCCCTTCCAAAACTAAATTCTATGTCTTTTACTTCAAAACAGATTTATGCCAGGATCACTTGAGCTTTTTCTGTGTCATGGACTCCTTTAGAACTCTGTTAAAATCAATGAACACCTTCACTCCAAAAATGGTTTTAAGTAATTGAAAGAATTTCAAATAGGAACTGAATTTCTAAATTTTTGTCAGAAATTAGTGAAAATAAAATGCATACTTTTTTTCTTCATCCAAGACCACAGATCCTCTGAAGTTCAATTTTGAACCCCATGAAGGGCAAGAATCATTGCACTGTTGCTTGCCTTGCACTTTCTTTTTTTTAAGATTTAAGTTATTTTGAATTTTACAATTTTCCCCCTAATCTTACTTCCCTCCCCCACTCCCCACAGGAGGCAATTTGCCAGTCTTTATATTGTTTCCATGGTATATACTGATCCAAATTGGATATGATGAGAGAGAAATCATATCCTTAAGGAAGAAACATAAAGTAAAAGAGATAGCAAGATCAGACAATAAGATATCAATTTTTCTAAATTAAAAGTAATAGTCCTTGGTCTTTGTTCAAACTCCTCAGTTCTTTCTCTGCATACAGATGGTATTCTCCATCACAGACTGCCCCAAATTGTCCCTGATTGTTTCACTGTTGGAATGAGCAAGTCCATCAAGGTTGATCATTATCCCCATGTTGCTGTTAGGGTGTACAATGTTTTTTCTGGTTCTGTTCATCTCACTCAACATCAGTTCATGCAAATCCCTCCAGGGTTTCCTGAATTCCCATCCCTCCTGGTTTCTAATAGAACAATAGTGTTCCATGATTTGATTGTTAAGCCATTCTCCAACTGAAGGACATTTACTTGATTTCCAATTCTTTGCCACCACAAACAGGGCTGCTATGAATATTTTTGTACAAATGATGTTTTTACCCTTTTTCATCATCTCTTCAGGGTATAGGCCCAGTAGTAGTATTGTTGTATCAAAGGGTATGCACATTTTTGTTGCCCTTTGGGCATAGATCCAAATTGCTCTCCAGAAAGGTCCACCAACAATGTATTAGTGTCCAAAATTTCCCACAACCATTCCAACAATGATCACTGTGCTTTCTGGTCGTATTGGCCAATATGAGAGTTATGATGATACCTCAGAGGTGCATTAATTTGCATTTCTCTAATAAGTAATGATTTAGAGGAATTTTCCATATGAATATGAATCACTTTAATCTCCTCATCTGTAAATTGCCTTTGCATATCCTTTGACCATTTGTCAATTGGGGAATGGCTTTTTTAAAAAAAAAATTTGACTCAGTTCTCTTTAGAAATGAGTCCTTTGTCAGAAATAGTAGTTGTAAAGAATGTTTCCCAGTTTACTACATTTCTTCTGTTCTTGGTTGCAGTGGTTTTGTCTATGCAAAAGCTTTTCAATTTAATGTAATCAAAATCATCTAGTTTGTTTTTAGTGATGTTCTCCATCTCTTCCTTAATCATCAACTGCTTCCCTTTCCATAGATCTGACAGGTAAACTACTCCCTGATCGTTTGCTTATAATATTGTTTTTTATATCTAAATTCTGTATGCATTTTGATCTTATCTTGGTATAGGGTGTAAGGTGTTGGTCGAATCTAAGTTTCTTCCATATTAAATTCCAATTTTCTCAGCAGTTTTTATTGAAGAGAGAGTTTTTATGCTAATAGCTGGATTCTTGAGGTTTATCAAACAGCAGATTACTATAATTATTTCCTACTATTGCACCTAGTCTTTTCCACTGATCCATCACTCTGTTTGTTAGCCAATATCAGACAGTTTTGATGGCTGATGCTTTATAATATAATTTTAGATCTGGAAGGGCTAAGCCGCCTTCTTTTGTACTTTTTTTCATTGAATCCCTGGAAATTCTTGACTTTTTATTTTTCCATAGTAATTTACTTACCACTTTTTCTAACACATTAAAGTATTTTTTTGGAATTTGGATTGGTAGGGCACTAAACAGGTAGTTTACTTTTGGTAGAATTGTCATTTTTATGATGTTAGCTCGACCTATCCATGAGCAGTTGATGTTTGCCTGGGTATTTAAGTCGGATTTTTAAAAGTTTCTGAGTCTGCCTTGGCAAATATACTTGTCTGAGGTTACTTTGAATGGGATTTCTCTTTCTAGCTCTTCCTGCTGTATCTTGCTAGTCATATATAGAAAAGGTGAGGATTTAGGAGGGTTTATTTTATATCCTGTAACTTTGCTAAAATTGTTGTTTCCAGTAGCTTTTTGGATGATTTCTTGGGATTCTCTAAGTATACCATCCTGTCATCTATAAAGAGTAAGAGTTTTATCTCCTCATTCCCAATTCTAATTTCTTCAATTTCTTCTCTTATTGCTGAAGCTAACATTTCTAATATGATATTGAATACTAGTGGTGATAATGGGCATCCTTGTTTCACCCCTGATCTTATTAGGAATGCTTATAGCCTCTCCCTGTTGAATATAATGCTTGTTGATGGTTTCAGATAGATACTGCTTATTATTATTATAATAAGGATCAGTCCATTCATTCCTAAACTCCCTAGTATTTTAGTAGAAATGGGTGTTGGATTTTGTCAAAAGCTTTTCATCATCTATTTATATAATCCTATAATTTCTGATTGTTTTGCTGTTGATATAATTATACTAACAGTTTTCCTAATATTGAACCAACTCTGCATTTCTTGGATGAATCATACTTGGTCAAAATATATTATCCTAGTGATAACTTGTTGTAATCATTTTTCTAAGATTTTATTTAAGATTTTTGCATCTATATTCATCATGGAGATAGGTCTATAATTTTCTTTCTCAATTTTAACTCTTCCTGGTTTAGGTATCAGCACCATATTGATGTCATAGAAAGAGTTAGGCAGAGTTCCATCTTCCCCCATTTTTCCAAAGAGTTTATATATAATTAGAACCGATTGTTCCTTAAATGTTTAGTAGAATTCACTTGTGAATCCACCAGGCCCTGGAGATGTTTTCTTAGGGAATTCAATGATGGCTTGTTGGATTATTTTTCTGAGATAGGGTTGACTAGGTATTTAATCTCCTCTTCATTTAACCTTGATTTAATATTTTTGTAAATATTTGTCCATTTACCTTAAGTTGTCAAATTTATTGGCATAGAGTTGGGCAAAATAATTCCAAATTATTACTTTAATTTCCTCCTCATTGGTGATGATTCACCTTTTTTTCATTTATGATACTAGCAATTTGGTTTTCTTCTTTCTTTTTTAAATCAAATCAACCAGAGGTTTATCAATTTTATTGGTTTTTCTCATAAAGCCAACTCATGTTTTCATTCATTAATTCAATAGGTTTTTGCTTACAATTTTATTAATTTCTCCTTTAATTTTTAGAAGTTCTACTTTGGTATTTACTTAGGGATTTTAATTCGTTGTTTCTCTAATTTTTAGTTACAATTAATTAATTTATTTCCTCTTTCTCTACTTTATTCATGTAAGCATTTAAAGATATAATATATCCCCTGACAGCTTCTTTGAGTGAATCCCATAGGTTTTGGCATATTGTATCATTATTGTCATTATCTAGGATGAAATAATTAATTCTTCCTATAATTTGTTGTTTGATTCACTCATTCTTTAAAATCAGTTTATTCAGTTTCCAATTAGTTCTGGGTCTGTATCTCCTTGCCCCAATATTGCATATGATTTTCATTGCATTATGATCTGAGAAAGATGTATTCACTATTTTTGCATTTCTGCAATTATTTATTAGACCTTTTTGCCCTAGTACATGGTCAATTTTCATGTAAGTTCCATGTACTACAGAGAAAAAGGTATATTCCTTTCTATCCCCATTCAAGTTCCTCCATAAGTCTATCATATCTAGCTTTTCTAAATCTATTTCCCTCCTTAACTCCTTTCTTGTTTATTTTATGATTCAATTTATCTAAATCTGAGAGTGGGAGGTTGAGGTCTCCCACTAGTAGTGTTTTGCTATGTCTTGTGTACTTCTTTCAACTTCTCCTCTAAGAATTTGAATGCTATCCCATAGGGTAATTACATATTCATTATTGAAATCACTTTATTTTCTATGGTACCTTTTAGGCGAATATAGTTTCCTTCACTATCTCTGATAAGGATTCTGTAGATGTTCTTCTCCTGGCTTTTCTTTATGGGTTTTGTTGATTGATTTTTGTGAAGAGGTTTGTTTCTTATTATTTATAAGGGAAGATAGAGAGACTTTAGAACTGTGCCTGTTTTTCTCCCTGCAATCTTGGCTAGAAATCTGCCTTTCATTTTCAAAAAGGACAGATGACTTATCTTTCATTATCTGAGAATTAGATGTAAATGAAGCAGGACTGCATAAATATGCCATCCTCACTCTTTTTTAAAGATTTATCAGAGTCCAATGGCCAGACAAAAATCAAGATGATTTGTCATGGTGGTGGATGGCCTTAGTATCTTTGATGTCTGATGAAGCTCTAAGTGCTCAACAGTGCCTGCTCCATTTACCTATGTGACATTAGGAACAAAATTTTCTCTTTCACCCATTCTATTAAGAGAAGTCTTCACATGCTTGGCGTGGATGCCCCCTTAGCTCACCAATGACTTTGAAGTCCATTGGTTTCCCTCAACTTGATTAAAGTATAATGAGAATGTTTACCAGCCTCTGGCTTCTTGGAGCCAAAGGTGAGAGCTGACTGCCAAGAAGACACCAAAATGGAATGCCCTGAAAAGAACATGAAAAATCAGATCCATTAGTCCTCTTTGAACAACCCAAACACTAGATTTTTTACAAAATAGATCATTAACAAATGTCTGTGTATTAAGTGTTGTTTAAACACTAAAGATTCAAAGAAAGAAATAATAACAAAAAGCATCTGGTCCTTGTCTTCAAGAATCTCATAGTCTAATGAGGAAAAAAAAATCCTAATAGGTATGGATAAACATGATCTAAATAGTAAGTTAGAGGCAATCTCAGAGGTAAGATATTAATATTAAGGGGGATCAGGAAAGACTTTTATTAGAAAGCAGGATTTAAACAGAGATTTAAAGGTACCTAAAGAAGCTAAGGGACAGAGGCAAAAAGGAAAAACATTCAAGGCATGGGAGACATCAGGGTCAGTAACATTCAATAAGCACTTATTAATTGAAGGGGAGTAATGCACAAGCAATTAGAAAGATAGGAATAGAGAAGGTTATGGAGGAGATTAAAAGCCAAAAGGATTTTTTATTTCTTTCTAAAAATAACTAGGAACAGGTGCAGTTAGATGATACAGTGCATAAGAACATGAACCCTGGAGTCAGGAGGACCTGAATTCAAATCTGACCTCAAACATTTGAGACTTAATAGCTACATGAACTTGGGCAAGTTCATCTCCTCCTTAATAACAGGGACATATGATTTAGAAGCTCAAATTAATATCTGAAAAAGGATGAAATGGAGTGTAGAGAAGCTTGAGGTCTGGGGACCAACAAGGAAGCTATTGCAGTAGACCAACCTTGAGATGATGAGGACCTAAACCAGGCAAATTCAGAGAGAAGGTGTTTACAAAACATGCAGCAACCATTTGGATTGAGGGAGGTGTAAGAAAGAAAAGAATTGATTACAACATCTAGATTGTAAATCTAGGTAATTGAGAAAAGGCTGGTGGTGTCTTTGACAATTATGGAGTTAAGAAGGGGAGATTCAGGGGAAAAGATAATGAAATGTCTTGGACCTGTTAAAAACAGCATTTTAACAAGACACCTGATTAAAGATTTCCATCAGGAAGTTGGAGATGACTAAGGTCACCTGAACACTGATCAGAAATGGTGATAGATATGAACAAATATATCTGAGAATCAATCTTACTAAAGATGAAAATTAAATCCATGAAAGGTAATGAGATCACCAACCATCACAGTAGAGAAGAGAAGAGAACCCAGGACAGAATCTTGGGGAAGAACCTGGAGGAAGAATTTACAAAAGAGTAGTGTTATAAAAACCTAGAAAGAAGAAATTATCAAGAAAGAGGGAGTAGCCCATATCATAAGGCTTCTGTAGAGAGGTCAAGAAGTATGAGAATTGAGGAAAGATTGTTAGATTTGGTAAGAGATCTTTTGTGAGAGAACAAGTCTTTCTAATTATGCATTTAAATCCAAATGAGTGAGTTAAAGCAAATGAAAATAAAGGAAATAGAAGCACTGGTTGTAAAATGACTGAAAAGGTGAAGAGATACTCCAGTAGCTAACAGGATGAACTGATCAAATGGACTTTTGTTAAGGATGTGGGAGACCTGTAATTATAGGCCACAGAGAAGCAACCAGCAGACAAAAAGAAATTAAAGACTGGTGGGAGAGGAAGATTGATAGAGGAAACAATCTTCCAGAAAATTTAAGATGGAGTTAGATCATTTGTGAACATAGAGAGGTTTCCTTTGGCAAAGAATGGAGTGAAAAGAAAATAATAGTAGACAGGTTTTTTTTATAATGAGAAAGAGGGAAGAAGAAGGAACTCTTGGCAAATGGCCTTAAATTTTTCAATGAAATGTAAAGTAGTATTCTCAGCTGCAATGGGGGTAGGGAAGATATAGAGACTTGAAATGGGATAAAAATGTTTGGAAAAGCTGTGTATTGAGTTGGACAAGGAAAAGAAAGGAAAGAAGAGGAATTTATTATATACTTTTTATGTGGCAGACACTGTGCCAAGTGTTTTACAGATATTATCTCATCCTCATAACACCTCTGTGAGATACATGCTTTTATTATCTCCTGTTTACAGATAAGGAAACTGAGACAGACAGAGGTTAGGTGACTTGTTCAGGGTCCCAGAATTAGTAAGTGTCTTGGAATGGATTTGAATACACATCACTGTGACTCCTGGATCAGCACTCTAATCATACCTAAGATATTGATTTAACTGATTTAATTAAGGAAGTATTAAATGATTGCTCTGTGTCAATGAAGGCCCATATGAAATTTAAATGTCTGTGAGCCCCATCAGAAATTTCTCCAAGCTAATTTAGGATTGCATATCTAGGAGCAAAGTCAATAAATGGTGGGATTAATCCAAATCTGTGGCATGATGAATCATGTGATCAAGGACTCAAAAGTAGAAAACAGTATAAAACTGAACTTGCTCACCAAAGTATCAAGAAATGGAAGGGGAGTAATGGTCTGGAAAAGAACTGAGGAGCAGAAGGTGAAGAAAAAGATCAGATTTGGAGCTTTAAGGCTTAAGGAAAGAGAGAATGTTAAAGGATTATAGATATAAATTTAGAATGGACTTTAAAAAATCAACTAGCCCAATCCTCCCCCCTTACTTTTCAGAAGAGAAAACTGAGGCTTAAGCAGATGAACTTGATCACATTGATATAGACAGGATATGTCAGAAACAGGATTTAAACCTAAATTCACTGAGTTCAAGTCACTTAATTTCTTGGGACCGATTTCTTCATTTGTAAAAAAAGAAGTAGTTTCAGTACAAAAAATATGCAAAATTTATAGCTCTATATTCTATATACCTATACCTATGTTCCCTCTACTTAATAATAATAGATAGCATATAGCATTTAATTTTAAAAAGTTCTTTTCCTATATCTCATTAGAGCATTATAATAACCCTGTGAGGTAGGTATTTTATATTATAATCCTCATGTAATAGATTAAAAACAAACCTAAATCTCAGAGAAATTAAATTACTTGTTAATGGTCATATAAAGTCCCTAAATATTCACAGTGAAATTCAAATCCAAGTCTTTCTTAGAGCTCAGAGTCCTATCCACTACCCACTGCTCATCAATATCTGAGCTACCTTTTTATGAAAGAAATCTCTACCTGAATGTCTCTCCTCTGCCTCAACTTGAAATCACTTGTGCCAGAACTGCAGTGAACATGAACTTCCTGTGAGCTATGGAATTCAATAAATTGAAGTCACAAAAATGTATGTTATACAACTTGGCAAGCATAGAATGTGAACAGATTTCTAATATAATGGAGAGTAATGGGATTTTGTTCAACAAGGCACCTTGTGGTGTCAATTATCATTCCCTGGCAATGCTTTCATATTCCAATTAAAGATTCAGGGTATTTATCAGTCATAGTTTCCATCCATAAGGGATGTCCACATTAATCTTTAATGAAATGCTAACTTAATTACTAGAATATGAAACTCCCTTATGCTTCATCATCAAGGGCTTCTGGGCCTGATAGACCTAATATGGTTAGAATGCTAGTAGACAGCATTACACTACATTAAAAACTAGCATTAATAGAGTTTTTTCAATGCTTTTTGCCCCTAATATTTTCATAATTAGAGGAAATTTGGCTTTATGGATAGAAAGCACACCTAGGAGTCATAAAGACATAGATTTAGTTATTCTGTCACATAATAGCTGTGACCCTGACCAACATCTCAGTATCCCCAGAAATCCCATGAAAATTATTTGATAGAGATACTATCTACATTGGTAGAAAAAGTTTCCCTACACAAATAAAATAGGTTCAGTTGTTTCTTCTTACTATTTACTCATTTTTTTAGTTGTCTCCAATTCTTTGTGACCCCATTTTTAGGGTTTTCTCAGCAAAGAAACTAGTGTCATTTGTGATTTCCTTCTCCTGCTTATGTTGCAGATGAGAAAACTGAGGAAACAGCATTAAGTGACTTTCTAAGAGTCTCATAGCTAGCAAGTATCTGAGGTCATATTTGAATGCCGGAAGATGAGACTTCCTGATTCCAGATTAGGCACTCTCTCCTCTGCACCATTTAGTTGTCCATCTAGCTGATAGGTTCAGATCCACCCCATAAAAATCATATATTGTTTAGACTACAATAACTACCTTCAATTAATATGGCATTTTTCAATACTAACCTGAACTATAGCAAAAATACATTATATTTTTGTCTATAAATTCATTGCTGAAGTGTAATTAAAAATAGTAAATATTACCCTTGCAATATCCTCCTAGAAATGTTCTTATCCTTGATTCAAACAGCCATTGTGTATACATGTGTATACGTGTGTGTTTGTGTGTGTGTATGTGTGTATGCATGGAGAGAGGCAGAGACAGAGACAGAGACAGAGAGAGTAGGGACTGATTTTTTGCTTTCCTGATTCCTTAAATATGGGAGCTCCCCCAACTATTTTTCAGTAGACAAGAAACTTTTCCACAAAAAACTGGATCTTAGCCCTGGCAAAATTTTACTACAGATTTTCTGTGCTGGTTGGAATGAATAGGAATATTTGTAGCTTAGACCTTGGTTGTCACAGTAAATTCAAAATTTTGTCAGTTGGAAGCTGAGATGTCTACAAGGGAGAACTATGGCCTACCACCCAGAGGATTTTGTTAAACAAACACTCCAAACCAACCAACTTATTCTTTGTGTTTTGAGGTCTTAGCCTAGAGCAATCCCTTCTAGTTTTCATGATAAATTAAAAAAAAAAAAAAACAAAGAGTGTTACACTCCCAGAGAGGCCTTTCCAGTCTGTTTGATAGATAGCTAGGTAGCGCAATGGATAGAGTACCTGGCAGGGAGTCAGGAAAATTCATCTTCCTGAGTTCAAATCTGACCTCAGATACTTACTAGCTGTGTGACCATGGGCATGTTACTTAACTCTGTTTGCTTCAGTTTCCTCATTTGAAAAATGAGCTGGTAAAAAAAAAAAAAAAAAAAAAAAAAAACCACTTTATTACCTCAGGCAAGAATATTCCAAATGGATCCATGAAGTGTCAGACATAACTGAACAATAACAACAACTTGATAAATGATTGGTTTGTTCAGGTCTATTCCATATGCAAGCGTGGAAAGGGTTTTTAATAATTTATATAAAGAGTCTCAATTGTCATATCCTTTCCTTAGAAGATGCAGATAACATTAGCAATGTCCCTGAACTAAAATAATTCTGAGAAATATAAGTTACCAGAGAAGCAAGTGTCAGTAGACATAGAATTTTGTCATTAAACTTATTAGTTAGCTAGATTTAAACTATACTGGAAAATATAGATACACAGGTAAAAAAACATAGTTGAATAAAGGAGAATTCAGCATTTGATTCCCATACAGTTCATGGTTAACCAAAATAAGCTCATCCATGGAAAGGGATTCAAATGATGAGTTCATGGAGATGCAAGCTTTCTGCAAAGCTCATTGGGAAGATATAAAGATATTACTCAGGGACAGAAGATGGGATGGGAAGAAATATAACCTGTAACATTACTATTAATATTTTCTAAGCTTCCCCCCCGCTTTGGCAAAACCCAAGAGGCCATGGTTTCGTTATAGTGCTAAGAAAAAAAATAGATGCATTTATAGAACATTCAACAGAACTTTGACAACTTCCATATATGTGCCAATAGAATCTTCCTCATTTGCAGACCCCAATTTCACTTGGTCTTTTTTTAATATAATAGATTCCCATAGGTGTTTAAGATCCACAACCTTCTATTTGAAAGTGCCATCAAGTTTTAAAATTTGATCTTCTGGATTTGAAGTTCATCTTTGGTATAATAATTTGATTTGGATCATCTTTCAGTCCAATATCCAATTCTGGTGTGTCTTATTAGACTTTAACTCAGATTTTTCTATTCTAGAGTCAACCCTTAATGGTAATCTTCAATCATTAGCTTTTAGTTTACTAGGAACTTGATAACTAGATGAAAGGAGATGATTTTCATATAAAACAGCAAATATTCCTACAATCATGTTTAACTCAGACTATAAATTGCCTCATAATTGCTTTACTCATTTCATTATAATCTGGATTTACATGAAAAACTATAATACATTATTGGTTCATTATCTATTATACTTCCTAATGTATCTATTATTAAGCATTTGACCACTGCATATTCAATACCAATGGCTTCTGGTGTTCTTTTTATTTCTCCTGAAATTAAATTCATTGAGAAATGGCTTTGAAGACTCATTTCCCAGGTTTATCTTCCCCCTCACATTCTTCTTATGAAAATAATAGCAAAAAGCAGCAGCATGATTAGACTGGTTGAGAGATTTAGAGAATGTTAAAAATTAATGAACTTGAATCTCTTGCTTCCAGTTATGTTCTTGAGAAAGAGAAGATGATCCAGTACGAGTGCGGTAGCCGTCATCCTGAATGATCTATTGTTCTAATCTCAGATCCCAGCTATGGTTGTTGCGTAATCCTTATATGGTTTTAGAGATTGGATGATTAGATAGTTCTAGTAACTCTATGTGAGGTGAACCCTTTTCATGAAAAAAAGTTGGGATTCTCACTTTATCCTAAGACTCTGTGGTTTTGATTAAGAAATACTATATATTTTAATATGGAGCTATTGGCCTTCATTATATTCCATTTTCTTAGATCAAAGGACTAAATCCACCTAGACATAGTAGAGCGTTATTTAAGGGAACCAAAAGAAAATCATATGAGTGTGTATATATATATGTATATATATATATATATATATATATATATATATATATATAGAGAGAGAGAGAGAGAGAGAGAGAGAGAGAGAGAGAGAGAGAGAGAGGAGCCTTTTAGTTTCCATTGTTTGGTTGGCGATACAGGTCAGAATACAATCATTGTATTGACATGACCAAGTTACATAAAACAGAAATTAAATATATAATAAAACATAAAGGATAAAATGGCAAGTATCAATATAAAAATGAGTCCCTGAAGATCAAACAAGACAGTTTAGAAGATAAGACTAAAAAGCAGCTAGAATTTCTGAATCACACTAGTGCCATTAGAATGTCATAGGTTCATGGAAGTAGAAGGGAATTCAGAGACCATCTAACCTATATTTCTCATTTTATGTTTTGGGGGGAGTATAAAGGTCAAGGGAAAGATTCATTATTTCATTGCTACATGGAGGAAACTATTTAACAAAGCCTATCATGTTCTCTCTACAATTTAGCAAGTTGTCTAGAGCCTAGAAAGGTTAAAATTATGTAATTAGAAGTCATGTAGCCAATATTGGTATGAGGCAACTCTTGAATCTGGGGTCTTCATAACATAACATCAAGACTAGTGCTCTATTCACTAAAACATGTTTCCTCTCATTTTAAATGTGTAGAAATTGAGATATAGGCAAGATTGGTGACCTTGAGGGTACCTAATTAGTGGCAGGAAAGTGTAATTCTTTAGGAAGCAGAACTCTTTAATGTGTCTTAAGGGGCATAGGTAAAAAAATCGCATGTGAAGAGACCTAAGTAACTGACCGGGGCAAGTGATTCAAATTGGAGCCCAAGATATCATCTACAAAAGAGGAGAGGGGGAGATAAGACATGAACTAAAACAAAATGATTTTTTGTAAAGCTGTACCAGATTTTATGCACATTCAGAGAAATTACCTAATAGCTGCACCCTCACTCTTGGTTCCACATGGGAAAACTGAGGTAGACAGTACTTTAAAAGACCTTCCATCAGTCATTCAAGAAGATAATTTTAAAGTAAGGTTAAAAATCAGGAAAAAATTATTTTTAGCCACCATACTATTCACTTGATAAAGATCATATCAATGCAGAACCATTGAAATCAACAGTGCTTTCATTAAATCAATGATTTTTCAGACTGCTTAAAAACAGATTGCTCACAGAGACAGTCAGTGTGATTGGGTATTGGGCAACTGAAAATCCTGGATTAACTGATTCTCGATGCAATGTCTGACAAGCTAATACACAGCAAAAGGAAACAAATAAAATTCTTAGCTGCTTAGAAAGAATAATGATAATCACCCTTTGTATGTAAATCCAGTCTTTCATCTTAGAATCTCAGAGAGCAATGGTTGTCTTTAAATATATTGAGCCCTATGTGTTTGTGTGACTAGAAAATATAGTGGGGTTAAAACTGCCTTATAATGATAAATTTAACTTCCAAAAAGTGAGGTTTTTTTTCAAAAGTACAAACATTATGGTCCATTATTGGAAATGGGTCTAACAAGAATAATTTTTAGCTGAAAAGAGAGACTGAAGAATCATGGAAAGTGGCAGTCATGAAAAACTGAGGAAGCCTAGGGGAATTTTGAGCCTCTCTGAGAAAATGGGAAAGGAAAGGGGGAGATGTCACAGCCCATACTTTATATAGGAAGGGCATTGCTACGCCTAGCTGAATATAATCATGAGCAGTTGGAGCTATGTCTGGCTCTCTGACAAACTTAAGTAGTGACCTGCCTGCACCAAATTTGCTGCCGTGTGAAACTATGTGAATTTATTGCCTCTCCATTTCCTCCTTTCACCATTGCCTAGCTAACTGGCATTACTTTCCTTTAAATCTTATTTATTTGTTGCCTATACTTTTATAATGAGTCTTGTCTCCAGAAAAATGATAAATGGATCTCTGTTTCATTCTGAATGTTTGCTATAAATGAGTAGACCATATATGGAAAAAGAACAAGGGTATCCTTTGCACAAATAGATTTAGAATTAAACATAGCCTCTACTAAAGCTTGTTCGCTCTTTAGAGAAACAAAGAAGTTTCAGTAGGATTATGGGAACATAAAAAGCAAAGGAAGCTATACTTGAGATCTCAGAGGTGTCAAATTTTGTGATCAAAACTCCACAATATTGCTTTATCTAGATTAAAATGTAATTAGGAAATATTTAGCAAAATAAATAAAAATACAATACAACACAGATGTTAATTTATAGTTTTCTAAACCATATACAGTCAACAAGGATCAATTTCTACATGAGTTTGACACCACTGATCTAGAAAAAAATATGGGTTTTATAAATGGAAAAAGTGCAGTGCAGAGAATTAAAGCTATTTAGTCAAATTTAGTCAAATTTCAATTCTTTTAGACTAGTTTCCTCATTTAGAAAATGAGGATGATAGTCCTTGCATTGTCTACTTTACTTGATTGTCAGAAGAAAAGAACCTTTAGAATTCTAAAATGCTATGTAAGAAGCAGAATAAAGTATTAAACAGATAATCCTGGGAGACTTACTGTGGAAAATGCCATCCATACCCAGGGAGAGAGTTATGTATTCTGGATACAGGGCAAAGCATACTATATTCAGTTTTTGGAAGTTTATTTTATGTTTTTCCTTTCTCTTTTTTTTTCTTTCCCCTTGGTTCTTGTTCCTCTTTCACAACATGAGTAATATGAAAATATGTTGGGCATGATTGTTCATGTGTAGCTTTTGCCAGATTATTCACTGTCATGGGGAGGGAGAAGTGAAGGGAAGGTAGAAGAGTGTCGAACTCATGAATCTGCAGATAGATGAATGTTGAGAACTATCTTTGTAGTTGGCAAAGTGAAATAAAAAATTCAATTGAACAAAAGAACTAAATAGAGTGCTGGCATTAGGGAACTAAAGAGCTGGATTCAAGTCCTGCCTCTGTGTGAGCTAGATGATCCTGAGCAAGTCACTTAGCATCTCGATTTCTCAAGGGTCACCCTAAAAAATTATAAATTGTCAAATAATTGTGGATCTGATTGCTATAAGAAACTCCTCAATGGGAGCTCTTTACACTGTTGAAATCAAGGGTTAGATTTTTAAAAAATGCTTAAATATGAATAGCCATTATTTTTTATTACTATGTGAACATATTTTTCCACTCCAAATGTTTTTATGGACTATTTATATACCTGACCAATGGTATAGCCTTCTGAGCTCATTTTTATCCAATCAGCCACAATCAGACACACTCTTCCTTTTCCCTGATGGAATAATGTAATTTTAATCTTTTTCGAGAATGAAGGACAACAACCAATCCAGCAGTGACATCTTTAACAATTTCCAGCTGCATACATTGAATTTATAACTATTAACTTGTTCTGATATGCTGAAGATATATATTTCATTAAATGTTTACTTTGATAAACAGAGATCATACTCAATCCTTCCCTGCTCTCATGCCTCTGTGAATCTCATTCCTGTTTCCATACAAAACTCCAAATGAGATATACCTAACAACCTAAAAAGCATTGTTCATATTCTCTTCACTTCCTAAAGATTTCAGTACACTCCTCATTGCTTTTACCCATCACATTTTGGTTTCTACTATATAAAAATATTTGTCCTTCATTTTCTAAGAAGACTAACATCAGTGAGATGATGCCAAGATAAGTACATGAACTGAATTTGAGTGAGGGAAGCTGTGCTAAGTCACCAGTCTCACTTTCTCCTCCAAAACCACCTGGGTCCAGTGGCCAGATATGAATCAGGATGACTGGGGATGGCCCTGGATATGAGGCAATAGGAGTAAAGTGGCTTGCCCAAAGTCCCAGTTAGTAAAAGTGAATGTCTGAGGTTGGATTTGAATTCCTGTCCTCTTGACTCCAAGACCAGCACTCTTTCTCCTGCACCACCTAACTGCCCTTTCTACTATAAGATCAACTTACCTGTTCCTTGGTCCACATGCTAAATAATACATTTCTAGAAACTTTCCTTCCCAATCTAATGTCAACAAGTTATACCCTATTTATAACTTCCATGTATCATTTCTTCAGGTAATTTATAATTTAATTCTTGTGATGAGATGTGATGTTCCAGGATTTCATAGTAGCAACAAGCAATTTGGGATCATTGAAAGCATCACACAGTTTCCCAAATACAACCCAAGCTCTTCCATCTGATTAATCCTAAACCCAGTCTTGTTCATGATATACATATTGATGGACAAACTAGATATCACAGAGACTGCCCAGCTGTATGTCATAATCTGGACAGGATGCATTGCTAATACTGCTTTTAATGTGGGTGGCTAGATCATTCTTTTTTGATAATTTTAATATTGAGTCTTTTTTTTAGAATCCTGGCTGTATGCAATTGGGACATTGAGAGAATCTATGGAAAACATTTTTGTTTGATCCTTACACAGGGATATCTTCCATGATATCAGAGAATACATCTGGCAAAAAAAAAAAAATCCTTGTTTAACACTTCAGATGATGCCAATGTTCAGCAAATCATAACTAATGAAATATAGACTCCAAAGTCATAGGATCAGAGGATTTTGAGCTGGAGGTTTTAAAAGTCATATCAATAACACGTTCTCAGAAGAGACCATTTAAAGTTGTGTTCTATTCTAGTAACCAGTCAATCAAGTAACATTTTGTTAAATAACTACTTATATCTCAAGCACTTTGCCAAGTCCCAGTGATACAAAGACATGAATAACACAATCCTTGAACTTACACTCTACCAGGGGGATGACATGTACATTTTATAAGTATATACACCTTGGTTATAAATAAATATAAGGCAGATTTGGTTAGTCTATTAACTAGGCTAGAGTCTGCTAACAGCTGGTGTTATGAATAGTTTTATGTAAAAGGTGACATGAAATGAATCTAGAAGCAAATGAGGAAATTGAGAAAAAGATACATTCTAGGCTTCAAAGATAGCAAGCATAAAGGTAAGGAGATAAGATATGAATGATGTGTGTACTGAATAATTAGGGCAATTCATCTAGATCCAATAGTTATAGAGAGGAATAGTGAATAACAAGATTGAAAAGATGGGAAGAAGTCAGTTGGTTAACTTTAAATGTTAAACAGAGGAATTTATATTTGACCAGAGGTCTCAGAGAATTAATTGAATTGATGGTGTAACATGGACAGATCTACAATTTAGGAAAACTACTTGGTCATTAAGTGGAAAATGAATTGCAGTGGGGAAGAGACTTACAACTATGAGAAAAATTGGAAGGTTATTACAACAGTCCAGGCATGAGAAATAGGGTATAAGCTAGATTGGCAACTGAAGAAAAGGGGCTATGAATATTTGTGGCTATGAAGAAGCAAGGATGGTACTGATGATAAGTCCTCCATGGAAAGAGGCAAGTTTTGAAGAGGACAACATTTAAAAAGAAAGATAATAAATTCTGTTTTTGTATGTGTTGAATTTGAGATGCCCATGAAGATTCAACTAAAGATGTAATGGATAATTTTCTCAGTAAAATATGAGATGAGAACCTAAACCAAGAGGGCACTGGAGGTGTCACACTAAGGAGAGAAGAAAACATTTGGAACATTGTAGTAGTGATTAAGATAAAGAATCAGTTAAGAAGAAGTAAAAGGATTTCTTTGCTTCAATGAATGTCTAGTTGAAATTAGATTATTTAAATTCATGACTTCCCCTAGCTCCATTTAGTAGCACATGAGTAGAAGCAAAAGAGGTAGATAATTAGAAAAATCTTTAATTGGATTTTGGCAAGATGAGAGCATCAAAAAGAACAAGAGACTGAGAAATTTAAGAGGGAAAAATGGTAGAGCTGAACTAAGTCATTTGGCTGTCAAAATTGGGAAGGAAGAAAAGTATATAAGAGCAATATCAATAGCCTGACAAAGTATTAAGGGGTAAAGTGACTGCAGATCATGGTGAGGACAAAAAAATTTTCTTTGAAAAATAAAATAAAGGGAGAGATTAAATGATGGGACATTATACTTTGCTAAAATTCATAAATATCAAATACAAATTTTATATTCTCTACTTTAACATCCCCAAATGAACTTCAGTTCAATATTGCCTTTATTGTGAGCGTGGTAGAATGATGATAAAGGATCCTAAAGATTTTTAAACAAATGTAAATTTAACTGTTAATAATCTCAAATGTAATTTATGCCCCACCAGAAGAATTGAATCATAGTCATATTGTTATTATTCCCACAAATTAAACCCTCCAAAATGTAAAGAAATTACAATAAAATGAGAAAGAAGGCACAAATCCATATATAGAAGCTAAATTGTGAACTCAAATAAATTGACACTAGGATGTTCCCTTAGCAGTTCTTATAATGTGCATAATCAGACTATTAAAATGATTATTGCAACTTAGGTACCAAAATCTATCACATGGGATAAAGTAGAGACATTCTAGTAAGTACATGGCATGTAATCTCCTAAAAATTATATATATATGCATCATTATATACATACACATATACACATATATGTATAGAATGATGCTCAGGGACTTTGATGTGAAAGTGGTCAGGGGGAGGAAGACAGCATGGCATAGTGGAATGAGTGTTCTGTTTGTGGAAAAGTTGAGGTCAAAGCTTGACTCTACCACTTATTCCCTATATGACCCTGGTTTAGTAATTTAAGTCCTCTCTAAGCCTGTTTCATCATCTAATTCTGAGAGAGTTGCACTAGATTGCTTCAAAGGTCACTTCTAGTTGTAAGTTGAATTCTGTTTTTTAAAAATATATATTATAAAACAGCGTAGCATTTCATAAATAGAAGGGGCCTCAGAAGTCATTTAGAATCCTCTCTAAATCTGAACAGGAATCCATTCTATAATATTCCACTTTATTCAGGTGCAAGGGAAAAAAAGGAGCTAAATATGTATTCTACTTTGAAACCACAATCCTAAATATCATATCTTTGCTAAGAATCTATTGAGTTGAGTTGAAATGAGCAGAACCAAAAGAACATTGTACGCCCTAACAACATGGGATGATGATCAAACTTGATGAACTTGCTCACTCCATCAGTGCAATAATCAGGGAAAATTTTAGGGAATCTGTGAGGGAGAATACCATCTGTATCCAGAGAAAGAACTGTGGAGTTTAAATGAAGAACAAAGATTATTGCCTTCAATTTAAAAAAAAAAGGTTGTCTTTTAGTTACATAATTTTGCTATCTCTAATGATTTCTTTCATCCTTAAGGATATGTTTTTGTTCACTCAATGCATTCAATTTTGATTTATGCATATCATAGAAACAAATGCAAAGACTATCAGACTGCCTTCTATTGGGGAGGGGAGGGAAGAGAGGAAGGGGGAAATCTGTAATATTCAAAACCTTGTAAAAATAATTGGCAGAAGCTATTATTATATATAATTAAAAACAAATAAAATATATTTTTATAAAAGAATCCACAAGAAGAGAAAGGGGAATATCTGTGAAGATAGTGGAGTACATGAATGTCAGTGAAGCAGAGACAACTAAAAACTGCAGGTCAATTTGTAGTTTCTTTTTAAAGAAACAAAAACAAACAAAAAGAGAAAAACGTCTGACCAGCAGAGCCAAATATTTGCATTGGACTGAAGCTTGCATTCCAGAATTTATAAAGGGGAGAAGGAAGAAGAAAGTATCTTATGGGTAACATAAAGGGACCCAGAGTTAAGGGGAGAAAGTAGAGAAAGAATGGGTGTTAAATTTACCATATTCTTCCTGCTAATGGACAATCAAGGACAGGAATCTGTGAATATAATTGATCATGGATGAAGAGTGAGAAGTTAATCATTTACAAAAGAAGAAGGATATGCTATAAATGATGATTTGAAAAAAAAAACATTTTCTATAAATGAGATTTTGTCAAATGCTTGGTTTTTGCTAGGCACCAAGGCAAGAGTTCAGGATGTTCAAAAACAGAAGTCTCTGCCCTCAGGGACCTTGAATTCTTAGGTCCAAGACAAGTGCATAAATAGATATGTGCAAACTATATGAGTAGATCTCTCTAAATTAACTTTAAAGGGGAAGAGGAATGAGAGGAATTGAAAAAGCCTCTAGAAACAGTAACATTTGAGTTGAGACTTGGAAAAAATCAGAGATTCTAAGTTGGGGGAGTAAAGCTAGTGTATGGAGGGGGGCCCCATGTCATTGGGAAATGGCAGGTGGGAAAATGATGAGCAAAATTTAGATCAGTCTGGCTAGACTGTGATAGAAAGATATCAAATCATAAAGAGCTTTAAATATCAAAGAAATTTTATATTTTATCCTAGCAGTAAATTGATAAATATGTAGGCTACAAAGAAAGTTGGAAAGACACATGAAATGATAAGAGTGGCAAAATCAGAACGGGGTATTTATTGACTATAGTCTATAAAAGTTCAACTTACATGTGCAACTACAGAAGGAGTGATCTGATGGACAAAAGGAATATAAAGGAATATATGTATATGCATTTGTAAGAATTCAATCAACAAGGTTAGGCAGAATGATATTACAGGAATAAGACACAGGAATAAAGACAGGAAAACATGGTGAAACAAGGATTTCAATTTGGCAAAGACACAGTGTGGAAGAAAGCAGTAATATATAAAATTAGAAATGGTGGGCACTGTCAAATTATAGAAGATCTATTATAGTCCCAGGCAAATGAGTTGAAATTTTATTCAGTAGACAACAAGTGCTCCTGAAGATTTTTGAATGATGTCAATTAATCTAAGGTTAAGATAAATCGTTCTTGTAGTGCTATGATGGAAAAATGTGGGTAGGGGAAGAAAATGGAAATAATAGGCGGCATTGAAATTCTATTGCCAGGGCAGTTAGGTGACACAGTGGATAGAGTTCCAACCATGGATTCAGAAGGACCTGAGTTCAAATCCAGTCCAAGACACTTAAAAATTATCTAATTGTGTGATCTTGGACAAGTCATTTAATACACCCCACATTGTCTTGCAAACAAAAAACTAAATTTTTATTGCAATAGTCTCTTGAGTATGACAATGACAGCCCATAGTAAAATGTTGGGAATGAGACAGATGGGATGAAACAGATGTGAAAAACATTATAGACATGTAATTAGCATAATTTCATAACCTGTTTGGATATAAGTGGTGAAAGAGAGGAAAGAGTTAAAGTTTAAAAAGTTAAAGTTTTTAACCAAGGTTAAAAACATGATGATATAGATAAATATAGTAAAGCTAAATTAATATCAATTTTAGGGGAAAAGATAAGCTCGTTTTCAGTTTCAAGAGCCAGTAGAATATCTAGGTAATACTTTTTTTTGAAGGTAGTTTAAATACAGGTATAGAACACAGAAACTGAGGTAGTACGTAATAACACTGGCATTGGAATCAGAGGATGTTACTTCATATACCTCTGATTGCTGTGGTTGTTGTTCATTCATTTGGTCGTATCTGATTCTTCATAACCCCATATGGGCAAATGTGAAATCAAAGTAATGATAAGGATGAGAGATATAGCTTTGGTAATCATGGACATAGAGACTGGAGCCATGATCAAGGAAGAAAGTTCAAGTAGAAAAGAATAAAGGATCATTAACATACCATTAATGTTAAATTGTTAAAATGTAAAGGAAACATTAATGTTAAAATATTAAGAGGATATGAACAATCAAGAAATGTTATAGAAAAGAAATGATTAGAAAATTAGAAAAGACAAGGAGGTCTGGTATCTCTGAAACCCAAGTGAATCCTGAAGATCAAGGAAATATATTCCTGGTAGTGAAACATTTAACCACTGAATGGCAGTGCTAATCATTAAATTGATCCTGCTCCCCCAAAATCTAGATATGATAAATCCTACATTCACCCCTGGTGGATATGCATTCCATCCAACATCAGAAAGAACTATATATGTGGGATCAAAAAATCTGGATTTTTTAAACTATTGCAATTTTAGAGTTTTCCACTGGTATAAAGGATGTTGGGTATGTAATATATATATATATATATATATATATATATATATATATATATATATATATATATATATATATAATATAGACATATATATATATATGTATACTTCATTGAAGAAGTAAGAGAAATTTGCTTTTCTGTGAGAAACTATAAACCACGTAGTTTGGTGTTAGCATGTCTTATATTGAGCTACTTATGCCCAAGTGATCCAATCATATCTGACTCTACTATCCTCATTGGTTTTCCTAATCAAAAAATGCCAGAATTTTCTTTTTGCCATATAACTCCAGTGTGAGTAACTATATAATAAGTTCTCTTTTTAGTCAACATGATGAAGAATTTGGCAATGACATCTGCTGCTGTGCCAGTTGTATGGTTCATCTCTTGCACCTATAAGAATCAATCAACCAATATTTATTTATTTAGCACCTATGATGTCAAACACTGAACCAAGTGCTAAGGATACAAAAGAGGTAAAAGACAAACTCTGCCCTCAAAGAGACCACATTCTAATGGGAGAGACAAAATGAAAGCAAATATATAGAAAGTATGCTATATAAACTAAATAATAATAGAGAGAAAATTACTAGAATTAGGAGAGTTTGGGGAAGATTTCCTGTGAGATATGAGATTTTATTCAGAACTTAAAGAAAACCAGTCATCAAGTGGAGCAGAGGAAAAAAAAGTATTTCAGGCATGGAGAAGAACAGTTAGAGAGTGTATTCAGAGTCAGGAAATGGAGTATCTGGCTCATAGAACAGTAAGTAGAAAATATTTATAAAATGAACAAAGCTGACTTCTGGGGACAGAGCCAAGATGACAGAGTAGAGGAAGCACTTAGCTGAACTCTCTCAGCATTCTCCTCCAATCAACTTTAAAACAATGTCTCCATTCAAAGTCTAGATCAAGATGATACATTCTTCCAGCGCAAAATAGTTTCATAATCTAAAGGGGGATATATGTCTAAAGGGGGAGATCTGTGACTTGGGGATAGAGGCTGGGCCAAAGCTCATGTGGTGGCAATGCCAAGAGTGGGACAAGGTGGTGGCAACAAACGTAGCAACATTTTCAGAAGCTCTCATTTCAGAGATGGTATGGGGCACTGGCAACTGGTCAAAAAGAGCTTCTGTGGTACCCTCTGACTTCACTGGACACAGGGTGAGAAACTATTTGGAAACTCCACTGTGTATACACACTTTTGAGTCGTAGTTCAAGAACAGAGAAGTGTTCCTTTGGATAAAGAGGAAGCAGGGATCCTGAGGAACAGTATCCCTCCCAGTCTCAAAGGAACCAGAGACATGAGCAGCAGTACTGCTTTCAGTCCTAGTGGAGTAGGAGTCCTTTGGAGCAGTATCAGTTGCAATTTCCATGACGCGGAAGCATGAGGAACAGTATCACTTCTAGTTCCAATAAAAGTGAGCAGGATTGGGATGGCTAGATGGCGCAGTGAATAGACCACCAGCCCTAGAGTCAGGAGTACCAGAGTTCAAATTCAGGCTCACATACTTAATAATTATCTAGCTGTGTGGCCTTGGGCAAATCACTTAACCCCATTGCCTTGCAAAAACTTAAAAAAAAATCACTGAAGAAAATAATTACTTAAAAATTAAATTTGGATAAGTGAAACCTAGTGACTTCATAAAATATTAAGAAACAATAAAACAAAATCAAAAGAATGAAAAATAGAAGAAAATGTGAAATATATAATGGAAAAATGACTGATCTAAAAAAGATGGATAAAAGATATGTTTAAAGTATCACATTACTAGAAAGTCATAGTTAATAAATTATAATGATAACTGGACTAAAATTCTAGAATCAGAGGAAAAATCATTACTCTATGAAAATGATATGATAACATACTTATACAACCTTAAAATAAACAAAAAATCTAGTTGAAACAATTAGCAACTTTAGCAAAATTGCAGGATATAAAATAAACGTATACAAATTCTCAGAATTTTTATATACTACCAAAAAAACAGGCATGATATGAGCACATTTATAAAATATTTTTCATTCAAATATAGTTCTAAACACTTAGAAAAATATTAATTATTCTTGGGTAGACTGAGCCAATATAATAAAAATGAAAGCTTCATCTAAATAAATTTACTTATTCAGTGCTATTCCAATCAAATTACCAATCAATAATTTCATAGAACTTTTAAAAAATAAAATTCATCTATAAGAAAAAATGACAAAAATAGCAAGGTAATCAATTAAAAAGATGAAAGAGTTGCAAACTATATTTTTTTGACTTTTTTAAATTTATTTTTATTCTCATCTTGTACAAATGTTTTTCTTTACATTAATAAAATATTCTTGTTTACAAGTAAACAAAATACCCCTCCCCCCATGAATATAGATAGACTTGCTTGGGCAAAAAAGTAAAGGGGGGAAAAATTAAAATTAAAAAAAATAATAGTAATAATTGTAGGTATGGCCAGGTGGTGCAATGGACGAAGCACCAGCCCTAGAACCACGAGCACCCGAGTCCATATCCAGCCTCGTAAACCCAACAATCACCCAGCCATGTGACATGCAAGCCACCCGATTCCCACTGCCCTGCAAAAACCAAAAAGAAGAAAAAAAAAGACCCCAAATAAAATAAAATAGTAATAATAGTAGGGGTGGCTGGGTGGCAGACAGAGCATTGGCCCTTGAGTCAGCAGCACCTGGGTCTGAATCCGGCCCCAGATACCCAATGATCACCCTGCTATGTGGCCCCAGGCAGGCCACCCAGCTTCACTTGCCCTGCACCCACCCCCAAATAAGAATAACAAAAAAATGTGTTTCAGTCTTTGTTCCAACACCATCAACTCTGTGGTGAGTGGATCACATTCTTTATGATAAGTCCATCACAAAAGTTACTTCCATATTTTTCCAACGTTGCCATTGCTGATCGCAACTCCCTCCTTTCTTATTTCTCCACTATCATGTACTATATTTTCCTCTCTCCTTTCACTCTGACTCTGCTGTAGGGTTGCTGAGTGGCAGCAGACAGATCCCTGGTCCTGGGGCCAAGAAGCCCTGAGCCCCCATACCACCCCTTAGGCCCAGAATCCACCTGGCCCTGTGGTCCTGGACAGGCCTTCCAATCCCAGCCCCTTGCAAGAAGTAAAAAAAGAAAATGTGTTATATCTGACCACTGTCCCACCATGGTCCATCGTCTCCTCCTTTATTCACATCCCCACCCCTTCCCCCTGCTCCCCCCTCCTTCTTACTATAATTGTCTATACCCCATTGAGTATATTTGCTGTTTCCTCTCCTAGCCACCTCCGATGAGAGCGAAGTTTCCCTCATTCCCCCTTGCCTCCCCCCCTTCCATATCATTGCAATAGCTCATAGTAATAAAAAAAATCTTATTATGTGAAATAGCTTGGACTATTCCCCCTCTCCTTTTCTTTCTCCCATTCCATTTCCCTTTTTTTCTTATTGACTCCATTTTTACACCATATTTTATCTTCAAATTCAGCTTTCTCCTGTGCTTCAACTATAAAAGCTCCCTCTACCTGCTCTATTAACTGAGATGGTTCATATGAATTTTATCAGTATCATATTTCTATACATACAGTTCATCCTCATTAAGTCCCTCATATTTCCCCCCTCTCCTCCAATCTCCATGCTTCACCTGAGTCCTGTATCTGAAGATCAAACCTTCTTGTTCAGCTCTGGCCATTCCAAAAGGAACCTTTGAAATTCCCCTGGTTCATTGAAAGTCCATCTTTTTCCCTGGAAGAGGACATTCAGCCTTTCTGGGTAGTTCATTCTTGACTGCATTCTAAGCTCTTTTACCTTCAGGTATATTGTATTACAAGATCTACGAGCTTCCAATGTAGCTGCTGCTAAGTCCTGTGTGATCCTGACTGCAGCTCCACGATATTTGAACTGTGTCCTTCTGGCTGCTTGTAATATTTTCTCTTTGACTTGGGAGTTCTGGAACTTGGCTATAATATTCCTGGGGGTTGATTTTTTGGGATCTCTTTCTCAGGGGGATCAGTGGATTCTCTGCATTTCTATTTTGCCCTCTGCTTCTAGAATATCAGGGCAATTTTCCTGTAGTAATTCTTTGAAAATAATGTCAAGGCTCTTTTCATGATCATGACTTTCAGGTATTCCAATAATTTTCAAATTATAAATTATCTTTCCTAAGTCTGTTTTCCATATCAGTTGTTTTTTCAATGAGATATTTCATATTTTCTTCTAATTTTTCATTTTTTTGATTTTGAATATTGATTCCTGATTTCTGGTAAATTTATCAATCTCCCTGAATTCTATTCTTTGTCTGAAGGATTTATTCTCCTCAGAGAGTTTTCTTATCTCTTTTTCCATCTGGCCAATTTTGCTTTTTAAAGCATTTTTTCCTCAATAACTTTTTGAACTGTTTTATCCATTTGACCTAAGCTGGTTTTTAGCATGCTATTTTCTTCAGCATTTTTTTGGATTTCCTTGACTAAGCTGCTGACTTCATTTTCATGTTTTTCCTGCATCTCTCTCCTTTCTTTTCCCAGTTTTTCTTCCAACTCCCTCATTTTATTTTCAATGTCTTTTTTTGAGCTCTGTCATAGCCCAATTTCTGTTTTGCTTGTAGTCTTTAGATGCAGGAGCTTGTGCTTCTTCATCTTCAGACTGAGTATTTTGATCCTTCTTGGGCTCATTTGCAAAATATTTCTCAATGGTCTTACTCTTGTTTCTTTGTTCATTTTCTCAGCCTAAGCCTGTTTTTGGGGGGTGCTCCCTGAACTTTTGAGACATTCCCACAAGGGTCTCAGTGTGTGAGTTTCTGTCCTCCCTCCTGGTCTGTGAATGACCATAAGCGCCCCCTCTGCCACGTGGCTGATGTTGGGGGGGGCTGCTTTTCTATGGGGGGCCTAGACTGAGATCAGGATCTGAATGTGGTCAGAGCCCCAGAGTCCTGTTCCAGGGGCAGAGGACAGAGCTCTGCAGTCTCTCTTCACTCCCCTCCCTCAGCTCAGTGGGCTCATGCCCTGGGGGCTCCTGCTTACTGGCTCCACCTGCTTCTGTTTCTGGGTCTGGGCTGCGGAAAGACCAGGCTGCTGGCTGTGTGCCCTGTGCGCTGGGCTCCATGTGCTTGCTCTGGCAGAGGTCCCCCACTGTTCCCCCACTTTGTGCCTGGTGCTCCCCGGGGTGCAGCTCAGGAGACTCCCCCACTGCTGTGAGCTGGGGCTCCCAGCGCCCTGGGGCTGCCGCCTGGAGGCTGAAGTTCTTTGGCTCTGGCGGGTCACCCCTCTGGCAGGCTGCCCTTCCGGCCCTGGGGAGCAGAGCCTTTCTGCTCTTTTCCAGGTTACCTTGAGTAGGAGAACTGCCTCACTGGGTCCCTTTGTGGTTTCTGTCTCTCAAAATTTTAGTTAGAGTCCTTAGTTTACGAGTTTTTATCATAGGGCTCCTAAGATTCGATCCCTTCATGTCGCCATCTTGGCTCCGCCCCCCCCAAACTATATTTTAAAATGGTAATTATCAAAACAATCTGATCCTGGCTAAGAAATATAATAGTGGATCAGTGGAATAGATTAGGTAAACAATACATAGGAATAAATGTGCATAGTAATCTACTCTTTGATAAACCTAAGCGTGGGGGCAGAACTCACCATTTGATAAAAATTGCTGGAAATATTGGAAAATAGTTTGACAAGAACTAGATATAAAATAATATCTTACACTGTAAACTAAGATAAGGTCAAAATGAATAAAGGATTTAGACAAAAAGGATAATATAAGTAAACTAGGAGAGCATGAAAAATGTATCTTCCAAATCTAGGGATAAGGAAAGAATTTAGAACCACACAGATGATAGAGAATAAAGAATTGGACCTAAGGTAATGCCCATCATTTGGGAAATGATTAAACAAGTTGTGGTTTAAGATTGTAATAGCACACTATTGTGCTATAAGAAATGATGGTTTCAGATGATGGTTTCAGAAAATCTGAGAAGGCATATGAACTCATAAATGGTGAAATGAACAGAACAAGAGGATATTACGCATAGTGATATTGTAAAAATGATCAACTGTGAAAGACTTCGGTATTCAGATAAAGAGAATGATCCAAAGACAATTTCAAAGAATCCATGATGAAAATTGCCATTTATCACCAAAGAATAAATAAACTCTAAATACAGAATAAGCATACTTTTTTCCTTTATTTTTCTTAGGTTTTGTGTATGTTTAATATTGTTTATTTATTTATTTGTTTGTTTGTTTGTTTGTTTTTAATATTGCTTATTGTTTATTTTCCTCAATCACATGTAAAAACAGCTTTAACAGTTTTTAATTTTGAATTTCAAATTTTCTTCTTTCCTCTTTCCCCTACCCTCTTATTGAGATGACAAGAAATTTGATAAAGTTCACATATGTGTGCAGTTGTGCAAAATATATTTAGTTATTAGTCATGAAAGAACTCAGAAACAAAACCAGGGAAATGTATGCTTTGATCTGCCTTCAAGCTTCACCAGTTTTCTCTGGAGATGAATGCATTGTGTGTGTGTGTGTGTGTGTGTGTGTGTGTGTGTGTGTGTGTGTGTGTGTGTGTTCTTTTGCAATAGAGCTAAAATGGAAATATATTTTGCATGACTTCACATGCATAATTGATATTATATTGCTTGACTTATCAGGGGATAAGAAGGAAGAGAATTTGGAACTCAAATTTTTTTTAAATGAATGTTAAAAATTTTGCATGCAATTGGAAAATATTTATCAAAATATATAAAAATATATATTAAAAAAGAAAATAAAAAGAATAGTGCCTGATACATATTAGGTGCTATATAAATACTTATTACATTGCATGCACTTTCCCCTTCCATTGTCATAGGCAATTATTTCTAATTCTCCTTGTGACTTCCCTCAAATTCAACTACTCATCAAGGGTAGCTCCACAATAAATTCTCCAATAGAGTTTGTTCAGAGTTTGTCAGTGTGTAATCAAGAACTTATTCTCCAATTGCTATGTGCCAGGTAATGTGATATTAGAGGATGTAATCATGCATTTAATCAAGGGCAATCTAAGTATGAAGAGAAACTCTGTCTTCTCCATTTCTCTATTTCCTTTAACTCCCATATCTTTTGTTGTCTTCAGAGTTCTGAATGGCCAAGAATTACAACCGATGATCATATTTTTCCATCTGTGCCTCTGAAGATTTTTGTACAAAAATCTGATAGCAACTCCTCTTTAGTCTTATTATAAATGCAAGCTTTTTAAGGTTGGGAATTCTTTTTTTCTTTATATCCTCAATATCATGCACAGGGTAAAAAATGTATATATACATACTAATATATCATATTATAAACTTAATGTCCATTAATAAAATCAGAGTCAAGTACATCTACAAAGCAGGTTATTAAACATTGTCAAATCCTTAACCTTTAACTAAAGGGAAGCAAATCAATTAGCAAATTAAAACAAAAACCATGCTTATTTCTGCATTCCCTTCTAGAATAGCTTGAACTTATCCCGTCTTTGAACTTATTTCATTTTTTAAATTTTATATTCTTTTAAGAGTACCACTACAGTTGTAATAAGTATACATGTAGTGCTGGATCTACTGATTTTACTCAATTTCACCTTGTAAAGATCTTTCCATATTTTCTTGAATGTTTCATATTTTGACAGTCTCCTAATATTCCATTACATTAATGTGCCATAATTTATTCAGTCATTTTTCAATTGTTAGATATAGAAGTTGTTTCCTTTTTTCTATTAGAAATAGAACAGTTATGAATATTTCTGTACAGATACATCATTCTCAGCTTTTTTCTGATGCTTTTTGATTGAAGGTCCTGGAAATGAAATACCTAAGTCAAAATACATGATCAGTCCTGTGACTCACTGCACAATGATATTAAGAATGTTTGGACCAGGTTACAGTTCCATTCACCTTGTTTCAGAATACCTGTTTCCTACAAACCCATCAACATTGATCTCATCTTTTAAAAAATTCTAATGGTATCTGAGTGTTGACTCAAATTATTGAAGAATTGGACTATTTTTACATGTAATGAGCATGTTTTTCTCATTTTTAAATTGCATATTCATGTTCCTTGATAATTGTTCTTTGGTTGAATGTGTATCATTTATGGATCAATTCATCATAGATTCTGAATGTCAGATTTTATATATTTATTTTATATCTCTATATTTATATATTTCATGAGAAAAATCCCTCCTGTTTCATTTTCTTTGAATAAACAGATTCATGGATTTTGTTTGCAATACGTTCTTTTAATTATCTTACTTTGACTTCCTTTCGTGGTATTGAGTTTATCCTGCATTCTGAAAGATTATGCCAGCAAACCAAAATTTCTGACAGTGCTGCTGTGTTAGGAAGACAGTTACAATTCTGACAATAGATTTTTATACTTTCCCAGGACTAAGCTAGCTAATTACATGGAATCTTTCCTTAATAGGAAAACTATAGCCAATAAACTCTTTAATGTTGACAGACAATGAAATCAAGTATACTAAATGATATTTGCTCCCACATGACCACCTTTGACATCTACAGTGATAATGAAATGGAACATTTATAATCTTATGCATAATGCCTATTTATGTAGTAGACATACTATAAGAACTAAATTTCATCATTCTTGATTTTCTCGCATAATAAAACCAAATAAAAAGAAAGTGACAGCATAGAGATAATAGTTAAAATTAATAAAATAATTAGCAGAATTATTTGTATTATAGCCAAAGGCAACAACACCAACAAAGCATCATTTTACAGAATACTTAGTAATCTCAAATTACATTGTTCATAAGTATGTGAAAAGGTCACAATGAAAATAATTACAACTAAAGTGCCAACATCTGATGCTGACTATGAGAAATTAGAGAAATTCTACCAAGAAACCTCATATGCCTCTCCAATTTAAATTCAATATACATTTTAATACTCAGTTAATGTAATGGTAGGTTAAAATGTCTTATATTTATATACTCAATTACTAGATCAAGAACTCACTATGAATCAAAAACTTTTGGGAAAACTAGAAACAACATGGAAAAAAAATTAGATATAAAACACGATCTTATTCTTTTATCAGGATAAGCTCCAAATGTATACTTCATTTAGATGTAAATGAGGCTCTCATGAACAAATTAGAAAAACATAGGAGAAAATATGCATTGAAGCTATGGATGGGAGAAGAATTTTTGACCAAAGAAGAAATAGAAATGACCACAGAAGATAAAACAAATAATTTCAGTTAAATAAATTTAAGAAGCTTTTCCATGAACAAAAGCAATGTAGCTAAAATTAGATGAGAAGCAGATAAATGAGAAAAATCTTTGAAACAATTTTCTCTGACTATAAGTTTCATTTCTAAAACATGTGTGTGGAATAATTTAAATGTATTAGAATAAGGGCCATTTCCTAAATGATAAATGGTCAACAGATATGAATAGGAAGCTATTAATAGACACATGAAATATTCTTTAAATCTAATAATTAGATAAATGAAAACTAAAATAACCCTATTTCTAACCCACCTCTATAAAATTGAAACAGTTGGCAAAAATGGAAAATGACAAATGCTAGAAGACAATGGGCAAACAAATACATTTCTACACTGTTGGGGGGAATGTGAACTAGTCCACCAATTGTAGAAAACAATTTGGAAAAATATCCTTAAAGCTATTAAATTGTTCATTCCTTTGATTCAATGATACCAACACTGGGTTCATATCTCAAAGATATCTAATAAAGAAGAAAAGGAAATATATATATATATATATATATATATAATGTGCATATATGCATCTTTTATGGGAATACATTTTCAGTATAAGATATGCATTGTAGCTATAGGTGTACTGCATAAAGATAAAAAAGATATATATATAATGTATATATGTATATGTTTAAAAATAACTGCTCTTTTATGGCAGCATAGAATGAGTAAGTCAAAGAATCAATAACTTCTAGCTATATATTTATTTCAAATTATATATATTTTTCTTGATAATGATCTACATAACCATTAAGCATTTATTTAATAAAAGTTTAAGAAGGAAAGAAGGGTTTTATCATTGATTTTGTCTAGCAGATCATAATTTATGAACAAATTTAACTAAGATGTAGAGAATGCAAGATTCAAATAGATTTATTATCTATTATGTTTTAAAACCTTTAATTCAGTAAAGCAGTGTCATGTTAAAGATTCCTCTCCTTCAAGTCATTGTACATTCATATGTTAAAATAATATTAGACTCCTTGAAAGATTTAGCAAAAGATATAACTTTGTTTAACCATTCAGCCTTCCCTATTAGTAGGTAAGCCTTTCAAAGACAATCTATATCATCTTCCTATTCTATTTATATATCCAGTGTTCTGTACAGTGACTTGCCTATGGCAATTACTTACTGATTCATTCACCAAATAATTTAGTAAGCCTTTTAAAAATATTGATATATATACAGCCTTATGCTTGCTAAAGGGAATTCAGTGAAGAGTCAAAATCATAAAAAGAATCCCTAACCAGGGGCAGCTAGGTGGCATAGTGGATAAAGCACCAGCATTGGAGTCAGTAGTACCTGGGTTCAAATCTGGTCTCAGACACTTAATAATTACCTAGCTGTGTGGCCTTGGGCAAGCCACTTAACCCCATTTGCCTTGCAAAAAAAACCTAAAAAAAAAAAAGAATTCCTACCACGAAAAATTATGTTCTCCAGATGTTCCAATTTGCGGATTATATCAAAGACTTAGAAAATTTCAGGGTCCCCTAAAAGAGCAATCAAACTTTCTATATAGGAAAAAACCAAATGAATAAAGGATGTCCATTACACAAATTACTAAATGGATGACCAATTAGCATTAACCTATCAATAATAATAGTTAGCTGACATGTATGTAGCACATGTGATTCTCACAAAAATGCTATTAAGTAGATGTCATTATTATCTTCATTTTACAGAGGAATCTGAGTTTCAGAGAAGATAATTGACTTCTCCAAGGTGATACAACTACTATATGTCTGTGGTCAAATTTGAACTCAGTTCTTTTTTTTATCTTTATGCAGTACACCTATAGCTACAATACATATCTTATACTGAAGATGTATTCCCATAATACTAAAGAAAGCAAGAATATCTTGCGGAATTTTTTTTTGCAGTTTTTAAACCATTCCATCCATCTCTCAGAAATTAATACCCTTCTTTTTAACGGTAGTATTTTTACAGTGATATATGAAATTTCAATTCATTTTATACTATTGTCTCAAAGAGTTAAAGTTGATGGTCAATCACAGGGAATGAAAAGGCACAAGGAAGGCATGTGTTGGCTGCAATGCTTTATAACTAAGGAAAAGCAGTGGAAATAATGCAATGGCAGAGTTGAATGACCAGAATGGCTGTCACTCGTGTTCTGGAAAATTCTTGCTAGTCATCTTTGCCTCCTGACTTCCATAGCTTCCAACAAGCTTTTCACCATCTAAAGGAAGACTTTAAAAATGCCCCTAAACTTAATTCTAATGCTTTTCTGTAAAGGGCCAGCTCCTGGGAGTGATTTACACATATCCTTAGTGACCTTTTCCATCAGAGATATGTATGTATTATTGCTTATTGTATGGATTTGTTGGCTCTCCACTGAATCCTGACCTGGGATAATCTGTGGCTCTGGAGGTGGTTGTAAAGATTTTTCTGATAGAGAAGCATGCAGATTTCTTAGAAAAAAAATTGTAAATTTACCCAGGAAATTGTGAAACTGGATCTCTTTTAACCTGTCATTCCTGAGATTAGTTTTTGTTATAAAAAAGTCTGAGTTTCCAAAAATAAATTTGGTGGATTCTTACATTCCAACCTTGCATGTATGGTTACGTTTCTACTCAAACTGACTCTAAGTTCATGTCCAGACCTACAACAGAGCTATCACAGGCAGTACCTTTCCCTTTATTATTTCCAATTTATTCTATCTGTATGTGGTAACTTGCATATTGTCTCCCTGATTGGATATTCATCTCCTTGAGAATAGGGATTGCTTTCTATTTTCTTTTTATTCCCCAGTTCTTAGTTTAGCATTTGGCACTTACTAGATGCTAAATAAAATTTATTGATTAATTTACAGTTATAAATGGCTTCACCAGATTTAAACATTTAAAATTAGTTATTATTATTTATTTTCTCTGAGATTTGCTGTTTTAAATTATTACATACTAAACTATTTTAGTTTATTTCACATAAAATATTAAATGACCAAAATGTATATTACGTTGTTTTGTAACACTATTTTCTATTTGAAAGTATTTTGATCATTTAAATGAGAATTCATGATTACTTATATTGTTAAGATAAACAGAGTTATTTTAAAAAAAATAATTAAAGTTCTTCTGATAGACTAATTATTCTGTAGGGAAGTTCAATTTGAACTTTCCCTTTACCAAGAATAAAAATTTTGCTTTTAGATTTCCCTGACATTCTTACTTTCCCTTATTATTTCCCTCTATTTCTCTGAAATAATTCAACAAGTCTGCTAGAGAACTTAGTCAAAAGAAAAATCTGAAGGTTTTCAAATTGTATTAGTAACTGTTTTATATTATTTATTTTAAACATAGGAGAAGTAGGTTTGTTAAATTTGGGGGTTTTTCCTTAGTAGGATCTTGTGATTTTTTTTTCTTTTTATTATAAATATGATGTTCTTTCCAATTGTTTCAGAGTGCTGTGGAATTTGTTCTGATTATTTCAGTAAATATATAATTCATATTGCTTTTTTCTCTAAGTTCTCTGTTTTGACAGAAATTCTGATAGCACCATATCATAATTGTTCCATCTCTTCTGTTGAGTCCATGTATTTCCAATTATTTATGTAATTTAATGATTTTTGAATCTGCATTTCTCACAGTACTTAAATATATACAATTCCATTCTCTACTATAGTAAATCTAATGTCTGCTGACTCTGTTGTTTTTCAGTTCTTTTATATATTTCATACAAATCATTTTCTTTATTATTTCCTCTTCTCTTTCCATAATTTTGAAAAATAAACATTGAATAATTACCTTGTGAAGTCTTAAGTTTTCTTAAAACTCTCTTCTTATTGGTTCTCAAGATTTTGTTTGTATTTCCAATTCTTGGCTAATTTATTTGAATATGACATTTATCAATTTGCAAAAATCTCTAGGGATATCTTAAATGACTAGTTCACATAGAAATTACATCTAGTTCATTAATTTCTCTACAATCTTAATTTTGACAGTCCTTTTTCAATGGCTCTTATTTATTTTGGTTGGATTTTATTTTCTTAATATTTTTGGACATGTCTTTTCTTTGGTATTTCTATTATTTTTTGATGTTGTGAGGGATATTAGGATATACCTGATCATCCCATTCTGTCCTTTTCAATAGTTTACAATGCAAAGATGAAAGTTCTGAGAGGATAGACAACACTGATGATTAGTGCAGGGAGAAACACGTTAAGATATACCTGATAGTCTCATTCTGTTATCAGGTATCAAATATGAGTATTTGTCCAGTGCTGATGGTTTGCTGTGCTGTCTCATGGATATGAGAAGAATCTAAATCATTTAAGGTCAAAAGATTCCTGCAGTAGCCAGACTATCTCCAGTGGTCCTGTTTCCCTTAAATCAGGTCCTGGAATGGAACAATTCTGATAAAGGCAAGTGAGAAGGATGCCTTGTACAGCATTCCCTTCACTTTAATAAACTGTGTAACTCACACAGTTGGTTGGTTGATGTGGTCCTCTTTATTAATACAAGAGGAGTAGTATGAGAAGCCTGTCACCCTTCAATATCTTTTCATAAATGTCTTGGATTAATTCAAATTTAATTTAATTTAAGTGGAGATGTTGAAGGATAACAGGGATTTGTAAAAATATAGATTTGAAAGGGAATAATTAAAAGAAGTTGCAGTATTTGGGGGAAGATAGAAATGAACAGAAAAGCTAAGACAATAACAATAATTGATAAGAAGGGGGGAATCAGTACAACCGGAGGTTGGTTGTAATAGTATGGTCCTTTGGTGGTACTTAAGGAATAATGGAGAAGCAGAGCATCAAACAGAAGTCTGGAGTAATAGCAATCAACATATGGCCAATATATCGCTATTACAATAATTTCTGCAGTTAAATTATCATCAGACAAAGCAGTAGATAAAATAAACACCAATAAGTAGAATGACTAAATATGAGAAGTGTATAGCTTCAACCTAAGCTATCTTAGAAAGCTGTAGTTCTAAAAAATAGAAAATAGATAAGATAAAGATAAATCCAGTTCAAGTAATTCTTAAAAACCAAATAATTTTCCTAGACAAAACTATGGGTGCTTATCAAAAATGATTGTAAAATACAGTTTAACAGATACAAAACATTTGTAATAAGAATGCTATAAGAACTCAAATATTTCCTTAGATAGTATATACTTTATTTTGAAAGTTGATAGAACTTGGCAGGGAAGGGTAATTCTGCTTTAATGTGTAAACTTTTGGAAAAGACAATAAAAAGGACAATATCAGAAGATTACAAATAATATCCCTTCATAAAATAGCCAAAGGAGTTGGGCAAATAATGAAATCAGATATTCTCAAAATCCCCTATAGATACTGAGAAGAAAATAGACACAAAATGAGACAGGTATACAGACATTTTTTTAGTTACATATTCTCATGAATGATAATAAGTTGGACTCTACCATCTTAGTTCCTAGCTGCAGTACCAGATTGAGAAGTGGTAATGGTGGTTAAGACTATGAAATTGTGAAGAACAGTTAGATCTAAACTAAGATATTCAAGAGAAATATTTGTTTCAAGTAATGCCATTTTAAAGATAATCAGGAATTGATTCTCAAGATATCTTACAGAGAAAAAAGATTCTGTAAGAAAGGAATAGATCATTTATAGTTCTTCTACCCCCAAGAATGCAAACAAAAATATTTTTGTGCAAGGTATAGAAAGGCATGTATTTCTAAACATGGCCATTATGAGAATTTATTTTATTTGATTATGCATATTTGCTACACAGGCTTTGAGTTTGGATTTCTTTTATTAAAGCAAACATAATTTTATCAAAATAAAGATAAGCATTTCATCTCCTGACCAAGTAGGAATATATAGTACCAAAGAATAATACTACTTTAAAGTACACATGCAAATGTGATATATCTATATCTAACAAAGTGATATATCTATAATTACCTTTGCAAGTTAAGCTGACCATAAAATATGAATCAGAGTTTGATATCTATATAATAATTTCACCAGCTACATAAGCATATCATTTCAGATATCACTTAACCTCTTCAGGGCTCTGTTTCCTCTTTGTTAAATACAAATAATCCTTGTCCAATGCTCTAAGAGGACTGGTGTGAAGACCAAGGAAGAAAGTGGATATGAAAGCCATTTTAAAAAATAAAACAACAGGTAATAAAAATGAAAATTCTTGTGCAAGAAATGTCCTGTCAAGAAGGATCCTGGCATGTTTGGATGAGCTTCTCATTTATAAATCCCCTTCACCTCACCAATTCAACATATTGACATCCTATTTGATGTGAACTCACATCTGGTCACAACAATCCCTGCATATCATAATGATCCAAGAGAGAAGACTTATTGTTAGATCAGTGAAAATCACTAGAATCCATATTCAAACATAAAAAGACAATTGTCCTTCTCAGTGAATCAATTAATACACATTTATTAAGTGCTATGTATCAAGTATCAAATACTGAGGATAGAAAAAGAAAGAAAAGAGAGTCCCTGCTTCCAAGAAACACACATTAAAGCTAAAGGCTTTGTCACGTTCTGGACACCACTCAATACAATTTCAATTGAAAAAGTTTTATTAAACTAATTCCAACTGTGCAAAGCACTCTAATAGAGACTGAAGATACAAAGACAAAAAAATAAAAATATCCCCTAATTTCAAGGAGTTTACATTTTATAAGAGGAATGTACACAGATGAGAAAATCCATTTTATACACAACGTTGCTTCACAATAGGTATGTGGGTAGAGCACTATTAACAGGAGAGAACAGGAAAAGTGTTTCATGTAGTAGACAATATCTAGAGTGAGTCAGGAGTACCTGGGTTCAAATCTGGTCTCAAACACTTAATAATTACCTGTGTGGCCTTGAGCAAGCCACTTAACCCCATTGCCTAGCAAAAAAAAAAAAAAAAAAAAACTAAAAAAAAAGAGAAAAAGTAAAAGAAAAATCAGAGAATCAAATAAATGAAGAGGGAGGGCAATTAATATTAATATCAGGGATAGTCCAAGAAAAGTCAAAGGAGTAGGAGATAGAATGGAAGGTATATAGAATGGCAAGAAAGCTGTAACAAAGAGCACATCAATGCTATTCACCTCAAATTCTAATGAACAATGCCTAATAACCTCCTTGGGTCAGAGATATTCAGCTTCCTCTGATTAAATTTCTATTCTTACCATGTCTTCCTTCCCTGTTCATATCACAAGGGCACCAGTTGTGTTATCCTCTTAGGAGGAGAACCTTCCCATGGCTCATCTCTGTATTAGGAATTTCTCTCCCCAATATGTCATACTTCTGACACACTGTTCATAAGAAACTCAGCCTTGGTTTCTATTATGTGTCACATGCCTCCATCAATCTCCTATGTGCCAGGAAAAAAACAAGCCTTCTTATCTCTAGATTTTTTTCCTTTTTCTCCTTTCTTCATGACTTTTTCCTATTTTTTCCTTTATATCTTTACTATGCCAAAGAAGGCATGATCATGGGCAGCTAGGTGGCGCAGTGGATAGAGCACTGACCTTGGAGTCAGGAGTACCTGAGTTCAAATGTGGCCTCAGACACTTAATATTATTACCTAGCTGTGTGGCCTTGGGCAAGCCACTTAACCCCATTGCCTTGCAAAAACTAAAAAAAAAAAAAAAAAAAAAAAAAAAGACAACTTAATTCAACAAATATTATTAATTATTTCTTATGCAGCAGACTCTGTTCTTGAAACTGAGAACATAAATTCAAGTATGGGAAAGTTCCTGTCTAGAAGGATTTTCTTTTCTAGTTGTAGGATAGTGAGGGTAGGAGGCAATATGCACAGAGATAAATAGAAAATATTTACATAAAACATGAAAAGTAATTTCAAAGATGAAAAACTAAAAACTAGGGCAATCAGGAAATGCTATGGTTGTTATAAATGCAAGTTTTACAGTTTTGAAAGATATGCAGAGGAATGAGGAAGAAAAATGTGTAATTGGTTTAGCAAAATGGGTAGGAGTTATACTAAGAAGGTCTAGAGATAACTATCAGATGAGCTTGTACTTTAACCTAGAAGTAATAGGAAGCCCCTGAGCCTTATCAAGGAAGGGAATGACATTTCTAAACCATGAGAAACCTACCACAACCCTTACCTTTTTGGAATAGGGAAAGTGGATGAGCACCACCTCCATTCTGATATTCCCTTATATGAGCTACTGCTATTTGAATTGTTAAGTGGTAGTATGTATCCAGTACTGCACAATGGAAATGACCAATAAATGTTTGCTCAATTGAATTTTCAAAAAAATTTCAGAGTAAATTATATATATATATATACATATATATTTATATACATAAATATATACACATATATGATATATGTATAATTTTCCTCAAATATATGTGAAAACAATTTTAAATTTGTCTTGAATTCCACAAGTTATCCTTCCCTCCTCTCTCCTTTCTCCCTCCCTGAGAGGGTAAACAATCAGACTGAAACATTTCCATATAAGTCATTTTGTATTAGAAAACTCAATAAAAAAAAGAATAAAAGTGAAAATAGTACCCTTTAGTCATCTTTGGAAGTGAACAGAATGTTTCATGATTAGTGTTTTAGAACTTTCTTAGATTATTGTATTGCTGAGAATAGCTAAGTCATTTACAGTTGATCATCATACAATATTGTTATTGTGTACAGTGGTCTCTTGGTTTCTGTTCATTTCAATCAAAATATTTTTGAGATGGTAAAAAACTTCTTTGGTCCCTAAAATATCATAATCAAGCACCAAAATCTTAACCAATTCCAATTATCCCTAAACTCTGAAAATAATATAAAATTGGGGTGAACTACCCATGAGGGTGCTAAATCAAATTAACAAGTGTATATTGTCTACCATATACCAGGCACTATTTTAAACAACAGAAATATAAAGAATGGAAAAAATCCTTCCCCCAAGGAGTTGAAGATCTAATAGGAGAGACAAAATGTAAGCAGCAGTGTATGAAAAAGACAGGCATATATGCATATGTGTGTATACATATACATGCATATGTGTGCACACATATCTATACAGAAAAATTCTTAAACTATTATAAGCACAGTATTAAATGAATTGGTGTTCAATGCACAAATTTTGAATTTGAATTTTTTATAACTGGTTTGTCATAAAGTCAAGCACACCTATAATGTTCCTCTAAGTGCAATTTACATAGTCCCTTTACAGAGTATGATAATCAGCTGTTTTCCTCTGCCATGAGATGAACAAGAGCAAGTATGCAAATTCAGATTAAAGCAGTCAGATTACATGTAGGGAATATTAATGGGGACTACTAGACTCTGAAACAAGTTGCAAGATTAATTATCATGATTTTTCTATTTACGATATCTAGGCTAAACAACACTAGGTCCTTCAACTGATCCTCAAATAACTTTAATTTCAGATTCCTCATCATGTTCCATACTCACTGAAATATGTGTCTGCTAAAATGTGGCATTGAAATCCACATACATTTAAGTGACTGCCATATAAATACCTATACATATACATGTATATATATATATATATATATGCATATATATATGTATGTATATATAAGGTTTAGTGCTAAAGCTCCAAATAAAGACAAAAGTCACATTTGCCTCCAATGAGCTCACAATCTAATGTGGGAGAAAATACAAAGAACAAAAACAAGCAAGATATATTCAGCATAAATGAAAGCCTCAAAGGAAAGGTACTACTTTTATGGAGGACAAGGAGAAGCTTTTTTCAAAAGTTGGAAATCTAATGGTGACTTACTTCAAAGCTAGGAATTCCAGGAGGCAAAGATAAAGAAGGGAAAAATTTAAGACATTGGAGAGAACTAGGCAAAATGCTCTAAGGTAGAAGAAGGAATATTATGTGCAAACATTAACAAAGAGGCTATAGAGTCTGGCTTGCTTTGACTATTAGAAATACCATTTTGCACCTCAAGAAATTCAAGAATGGAGTCACTTTGTTAACTCATCCAACCTTCTGGAGAGTAGTCTGGAACTATGTTCAAAGGGCAACAGAAATGTGCAGACCCTTTGATCCAACAATACCATTATTAGGCCTATACCCTGAAGAGATGATGAAAAAGGGTAAAAACATCACTTGTACAAAAATATTCATAGCAGCCCTGTTTGTGGTGGCAAAGAAAAGGAAAACAAATAAGTGTCCTTCAATTGGGGAATGCCTTAGCAAACTGTGGTATATGTTATGTCATGGAACACTATTATTCTATAAGAAACCAGGAGGGATGGGAATTCAGGGAGGCCTGGAGGCATTTGTATGGACTAATGTTGAGCAAGTTGAGCAGAACCAGAAAAACACTGTACACCCTAACAGCAACATGGGGGGTGATGATCAACCTTGATGGACTTGCTCATTCCATCAAGGCAACAATCAGAGACAATTTGGGGCTGTCTGCAATGGAGAATACCATCTGTATCCAGAGAAAGAACTGTGGAGTTTGAACCAAGACCAAGGACTATTACATTTAATTTAGAAAAAGAATTGATATCTTGTTGTCTGATCCTGCTATCCCTTTTACTTTAGGTTTCTTCCTTAAGGATATGATTTCTCTCTCATTTTTTATTTGGATCAATATATACCATGGAAACAATGTAAAGACTGGCAAGTTGCCTTCTGTGGGGGGTGGGGGGAGGGAAGTAAGATTAGGGAAAAAACTGTAAAACTCAAAATAAATAAAATCTTTAAAATTAAAAAAGAATGGAGTCACTCCTTCTTTGCAGAATTCCATCTCATTGGATGCACATCCTTCTCACTAATACCACCTCTGATAACTCCCTCAGCTTTTCTAAGGTTTGGTAATATCCAGTGTTAATCTTATCTGACCTTAGATACTTCTAGAGTCAACCTATACCATTGAATTCAATCCTTACTGGGTAAGAATCCATTACATCAAGGGTCCTATTTTATTTCAATGAAGAGAGAAAAATGAAGTCATAGAAATAACATTATTAAGTTTATTTTTAAAAAATATTTATTTTAGTAGTTTATTTTTCCTTAGATAAATGCAAAAACAACTTTAACATTCATTTTTAAAGCTTTGAGTTACAAATTCTCTCCTTCTATCATCACAGCCATCATTGAGAAAGCAAGCAATTTGATATAGCTTACACATGTCAAGTAGTAAAGTTAAAACAATTCTATAATCCTCATGTTCTGAAAGAAAACATAGATAAAAATAAAAAAGCTCATGAAAATAAAGAAATTATAAAAAGTATGTTTCAATTTTATTTAGAAACCATCAATTTTTTCTCTGAAGATGGAAAGTATCTTTCATTTATAAGTCCTTCAGCATAGTATTAGATCATTGAATTGCTGAGAAAAGCTAAGTCATACACAGTCATCATCCAACAATATTTCTGCTACTTTGTACACAATTCATTTCACTTTTTTCAGCTTGTGAAAGTCTTTCCAAGTTTTTCTGAGAGTATCCTGTTCATCAATTCTTTTTAGAAGTTATTATTGTTAATTATATTTGCCTCCATCTCATCCTCCCATTTGAGCAGGTAGTTGGCACAGGGGATACAGCCCTGGTCATGGAGTCAGGAGGACAGGAGTTCAAAACTGGCCTCAGACACCTACGATCTGTGTGAAAATGGGCAAATCCCTAAATCCTGATTGCCTCACATCTGTCTCACAGCAGTCATCCTGATTCATATCTGGTCACATGATCCAGATGGTTCTAGAGGAGAAAGTGAGATTTGTGACCAGGCACAGCATCTCCTCACTCAAATCCAGTTCACTTGCTTGTCATGGCATTACCTCCCTGATGCTATAGTCTTTTTCAAGATTGAAGGATATTTATCATCATCATCATCATCATCATCATCCTCCTTACATTTATTCTATTTTCTCTTTTCACCCTGTCTCTTCTCAAAATTGTTTTGCTTCTGACTTCCCCCACTCTTCCCTCTCACAGTCTTCCCTCTCTTCCCTCAGACCCATTCTCTTCCCCTCCTACTTTCCTGAAGCATAAAATATACTTCTATATGCAACTGATTGTGCATGTTGTTCCCTCTTTGAGCCAGTTCTGATGAGAGTAAAATTCATTCACTCCCCCTCAGTTTCCCCTTCTTCCCCTCCCTCCACTGTAAAAACATTTCTTGCCTCTTTTAGGTGAGATAATTTACACCATTCTAATTCTTCCCTTCCCTTTCTTCCATTATCTTCTTTTCTCATATTTAATTTCATATTTTTAAATATTATCCCTTCATATTCAACTCATGCCTGTGTTCTCTCTATAAACATAGAGGATAGATATAGATATAGATATATCCAATCTCTCTATCTATAGATATATAGATATAAATATATATATATATATATAGTTTATGTATATGTATATATAGATGTGTATATATGTGTGTGTATTCCTTGTAACCATCTTAATAATGAGAAAATTCTCATGAATTTCCAGTATCATCTTCTCATGTGGAATATAGACAGTTAAGCATTATTAAATCCCTTATGATTTCCCTGTCCTATTTATATTTTTAATACTTCCCAGGAGTTTCATATTTAAAGGTCAAATTTTATGTTCAGTTTTTGTCTTTTCATCAAGAAAACTTGAGTCTCCTTTTTCATTTAATAACATATTTCCCCCCACTAAAAGAAAGAACATGCTCAGTTTTGCAGCATGGTTGATGCTTGGTTGTAATCCAAGCTATTTTGCTTTCTGGAATATTATATTCCAAACTATTTGATCATTCAATGTAGAAGCTGCTAAATCTTGTGTTATTCTGCTTATAGCTCTATGATATTTGAATTGTTCCTTTCTAACTACTTGCAATATTTTCTCCTTGCCAGAAAACTCTAGAATTTGGCTATAATATACCTTGGAGCTGTCATTTTGGGATCTCTTTTAAGAGGTGATCAGTGAATTCTTTAAATTTCTATTTTACCCTCTGATTCTACAACACTAGGGAAGTTTTGGTTGATAAGTCTTTGCTCTGTTTTTTTTTTTTTTTTTTATCATGGCTTTCAGGTTGTCAAATAACTTTTAACATATCTTTCCTTTATTTTTCAGGTCATTTGTTTTTCCAGTGAGATAGCTCATACTTTTTCTATGTTTTCATTATTTTGGTTTGTTTTATTGTTTCTTAATTTCTCATAAATACTTTAGCTTCCATTGCTCAAGTCTAATTTCTAAGGAATTATTTTCTTCAGTGATTTTTTTAATTCCTTTTCTAATTGACCAATTCTACTTTTTAAGGAGCTTTTACCTTTGTGAAGTTTTGTGCCTCCTTTTCCATTTGAGCAGTTAGGTTTTTTTAAGACATTCTTCTCATTGGCTTTTTGAACCTTTTTTTTTACCATTTAACTTTGTTTTTTAAGGAGTTATTTTCTTAATTATTTTTGTACCTCCTTTAACTAAGCTTCTGACATGTTTTTCCATGATTTTCTTGTTTCAGCCTCATTCCTCTTCCCAATTTTTCTTCTGCTTCACATATTTCCTTTCCAAAATCCATTTTGAGATCAATTCATATTTTTCTTGGAACTTTTGACTTTATCTTCTTCTGAGTGTGTTTTGAACTTCCATGTCACCCTAGTAGCTTTCTATGGTTGACATTTTTTGTTTTCTCATTTTCTCAGCCTGTGACTAGATTTCTGAAAGTAAGGCTCTATTTGCAATGTCAAGAACACACTGTCCCAAGTTTCCAGGATTTTGTTCAGGTGTATTCAAAGACACTTCTGAAGACCTGTAAATTTTCAGTTTTTTCAAAGTGGTATGATCTAAGGAAAAGTGTTTACTATTCTCCTGGCCTATGCTCTGAACTGTGAGAGACCACAAATATTCTTTTCTACCCTGGATTTGTGAGGAGGGTCCCCACTCCCCTGGGCTGCAAGCTCTGGTGTGCTACTGCTCCCCCTCAGCCTAGTACTGCCAGCAAGCACTATAACCAGGAATCTAGAGTAGGCAAAGCAATGGAGTTCTGCCTCAGTGCCAGCAAAGAGACCCTACCTCTTTCGGACCTACTATTAGATCCTCTTACTATCTGTTAGCTGACAGCTCTAGAAGTAGCAGCAGCAGCAGCAGCTGAATTCAATGGTTCCCAAGGCCTTGAACCTTTACTGGCATGGCCTGTGCTACACTGTAGTCCTCTCTCATCCTAGTGAGACAGACCTTACCTGCTGCCCTTCTAAGCTGTTTTTGGTGTCTTTGGGCTAGAAACTACCACTACTGTCACTGATTCAGTCTCAGAGATCCACTCCTGATTTGCTTGCCCAGGTCTGCTCTGGTCAGTTCCTGCTAGTGCATAACTTTCTCACCTTTGCAAAACAGACCTTCCTGCCTACCTTCCAAATTGTCTTGGAATGAAAAATTATTTCCCTCCCTTTTTTGTGGCTTCTGTTTTTCTAAAATTTGGTTCGAGTCATTATTTAAATTTATTTTGAGGAATTTGGGGGAGATCTCAGGTGAGTCCTTGCCTTTACTCTGCCTTCTTGCTTCCTCCTAGGTCCATTTTTAAAGATGATTAAGGAAAAAAAACCTATTTATGTTCTCAAATATTGCTGTCTTTGAGGTGGCAACGAATTGGAAAGGCAGGAATACCTGTCAATATTGAAATGGTTGAACAAGTTGTGGTGTATGATTGAATTGGAATACTACTATGCTATAAAGAAATATGAATTCAGAACATCATGAATAGACTTGCATGAAATTATGAAGAGTGAAAGGAGCAGAACTAAGAGTACATTATGGGGCAGGTAGGTGGTACAGTGGATAGAGCACCAGCCCTGGATTCAGTAGGACCTGAGTTCAAATTCAGTCTCAGGCAATAATTACCTAGCAGTGTAGCCTTCTGCAAGTCACTTAACCACATTGCCTTGAAAAAAATAAAAGTACATTAGATCCAGTAATTGTATTATTGTTTTAAGAACAAACTTTGAGGAACTGTCATTTTGACTATTACAAATATACAACTTAACTACAAAGGTCCTTTGAAGGAAATCACTATCTTCATTGAGAGGAATAACTGATAAATAAAACTATGGATGGAATGATATTGTATGGAAATCTAATGGTAGCCTTTTCTAGAGTGGAGCCATCTCTAAAGGAAAAAAAAAGAAAAAATTGACAAAAATATCAATAAAGAGACACAAAGTTAAATATGCTCATATCACTGACAAGAATTTGTTTAAATAAAAAGAAAGAAGGAATTGATCAAGAATTACAAGGTAATTAATAAAAAATGCTAAGGAAAGTGCTCTAGTCATAGCAGATATAAAACTATTATAAAGTGACAGTCATCAAAGCTATTTGTTATTAGGTAAGAAATAGATCATTGGAATAGACTAGGTGAAAAAGAAACATTTGAAAATGACTATCATAATCTACTGTTTGATGAACCCAAAGATTCTAACTTCTGGGATAAGAACTCGCTATTTGACAACACTTCTTGGAAAACTGGAAAGTAGTATGGCAGAAAATGGGCAAAGATCAACATTTTACATCCTATTCCAAGATAAGTTTGAGATGGGTACATGATTTAGACATAAAGAATAATATCATAATTCAATTAGGAGAACAATGAAGAGTTTATCTGTCAGTTCTATGCGGAGGAAGAATTTATGACCAAACAAGAGATAGAGAACATTACAAAATGCAAAATGAATATTCTTTATTGTATTAAATTAAAAATCTTTTGCAAAAATAAAACCAATGAAATCAAGATTAGAAGGAATGATGAAAATTGGAAAACAATTTTTACTACTAGCATTTCTAATAAAGGACTCATTGCTATAGAAAAAAATAAATTTAATATAAAATAAGAATTCAAATCATTCCTCAATTGATAATGGTCAAAAGATATGAATAGGCAGTTTTCAGGTGAAGAAATTGAATTATCATTCCTCATATGGAAGAATGACCTAATAATTAGAGAAATACAAAATAAAATAAATCTGAGGTACCACTTCATACCTATAAGACTGGAAAATGTGACAAAAAAAAAGAAAAATGATAAATGTTGAAGGGGATGTGGGGAAACTGGGACACTAAAGCACTGTAGGTAGAATTGTGGACTGATTCAACAGGTCTGGAGAGCAATTTGGTACTATCTGCAAAGGGCTATATATTCATTCCCTTTTATCCAACAATACCTCTACTAGGTCTGTAATACAGAGTAATCATCTAACAAGAAAAAAGACTCATATGTAAAAATATGTATTTATAGCAACTCTTTTTGTAGTGGCAAAGAATTGGAAATTAAGAGAATGCCCATCAATTGGAGAAATTATGGTATATGAAAGTGATGGAATGCTATTGTACTTTAAGAAATCATGAGCGGGTGAATTTCAGAAAACTCTGGAAAGACATGTCTTTCTGGACTGATGTTGAATGAAGTGAGAAGAAACAGGAAAATATTGTGTACATTGTGTACATGTGTGATGATCAAGTATGATAGATTTAGTTCTCAGCAGTATAATGATCAAAGACAATTCTAAAAGACCTGTAATGGAAAATGCCTTCCACATTCAGAGAAAGAACTATGGAATCTGAGTGCAGGCAAAAGTATACCATTTTCATTTTTTTAAATATTTGATTTATGAGTTTTTTATCTCATGTTCTTTTTCCTTTTTGTTATAATTCTTTCATAATGTGACTAATATGGAAATAAGTTTTACATGATTATACATCTATAACCTATATCAAATTGCTCCCTGTCAAGGGGAGGAAGGAGAGAAGGGAAGGAGGTGGGATAATATGAAACTAACATGGCTATTATGGAAATATTTGACTTGGCTGTGCATGTATAACCTATATTAAGGTTGCTCAATAGGGTGTGGAAGGAAGGGAGAAAATTTGGAATTCAAAGTTTTAACAATGAATGTTAGAAATTATTTTTACATGAACTGGAAAAAATTAAACACTAAATTTAAAAAGAACCACAAAATCTTACAGAAAACTGTCTTTACATGTAATTGCAAAAATATAAAATTTAAATAAAACTAAATTTAAACCAAAAAAAAAGGTTTAGTTACATTTAGCTTCCCTTCCTATTGTACTTCTTCTTTTCTCCTTAACTCCTTTATTGTACTCTCCCTTTCCTACCTATTGGTTTCTCATTATAATCTTCAGCAGATACTGCATACCTTTCATTAAAATAGTTGCTACTATGGAATGATTTCCAGACTATTTCTAAGTGGGGAGCAAAGGATATTCTAATATCACAGTAGTTAGAAACTTTTTTGCCAATATTATCTAATCTGCTGCCGGTCTTGAGAGGTAAACAGGCTCCAGAGATGAAAACCAAAGATTACATTACATTGATATGGTTTCAGGCATAAGGGTATTGATAGAGGTCAATGTATTTGAGCTCTAGGCCCCCTGATGCTCAGCCTGGCTATCTTTTATCTCTTAGGAACTTGATTTTCTTTTCATTTTACTTCCTTTGGAGATTTTAAGTCTAGCATACAAAATTGCAAAGACAAAAAAAAAAAGCCCAAAATAGAATTGAGAGACATTCTAGATGTTAAAAAATGAACTGGAGTCCTGCTTAAGCCACAGCTTATCTGGTAAAGGGATATTTTTTTTTAGTAGGGCCCAGGCCTTGTCCCTTAACATCATAGACGTTTACTAGTCCATAAATTGCTAATTCAATTGCTTGCCTTGAGACCAACTAGGTTCCCCTTTAGTGCAATCATACAGTGGAACCCTTAAGGACATATTGTTGTAGTGATTAAAGTACTGAAATTGTTTTCACAAAGACCTGAGATACCATGATCCTGGGCAAGTTACTTAATGTCTCTTTCCCTCAATTTCTTCATCTGTAAAATGAGGGAGGATTCAGGGATCTTTAAGGTCTCTTCAAGCTCTAAATCTATAATCCTATGGACTGATATAAATATATTTGCTGAAGTACAAGTAAAACTTCAAATGACATCAACAATCTCTTCCAACTCTAAGATCTCACTTTTCTGTGAGGATAATGGTAGAGACAGAGGAACAACAAAGGACATTGAATCCAGTATTTGCAAGCCTCCTTCTCTTATCAAAAGAGATCATTCACACAATAGAAGTGCAGATTTAAATTGAAGAACTAATGGACTCTGGAGCTGGGGCAAGAAATGTAGGCAGGCAAAATCATTTGGCCAGGTGCTGCCACAGCAACTGCAGGCAGGACTTGAAAATCAATAAATCTAAGAGCTTCGTGGGGGTGACTGTTTGAACAATGTTATAAATACCCAAATGGTCTTTGTCAGAAAAAATTCCCCATTCCTGCTCAAGGGCATCTCTACAAGGATAAATTGTATGTATATTTAAGACCTCCAAACCTAACATAACTAAAGGCTCTCCTTATTCTACATGGCTTATTTGGGGGTGGGGAAGTTTGAGCCAATGCACTAAACCTTTAAGCACTCAAAAATGATGGCTCATTGGAATGGGTCAAAACAAATGGGTCCCAGGAAAGGGTCAGGCTCCAAAAACACTGGATGGGGAATACTCTAGTCACAGTCAACTCAGAGAGAGTTCTCCTGAATTGATAATTATGAAACTGTGAAATTGTAGAATGATAGCAGACATGCTATCTTTGGTTACTTGCCAGAAAAGACCATAATTGACTACAGGAAACAGCAGAAATCACTTTTTACTAGCCAAAGATGTTGCACAGATGGGTGACAATGGAGGTTGAGAGGGAGCCAACATGGGAACAGTGGAGGGAATGGTGAATGAAAGGAGGCAGTGTGAGGAAGAGGTTGGGGAGTGTAAAAAGCAGATAACAAGCCTCATGTTAAGAATGGATTAGAATGGGAGTACTAGGCAGCGTGTTCCTGAAGTAACTTGGGGACAAGTTGTTGAGGTGTCATTTAAAGTTTTTGGTGAAAAAACAGATCAACTCCTATTAATGCCACCTTTGGATTAGTCCATTAAGATATCCAACACTTATTTCAATGTTTTTAGTAAAACTTAAAAGATTTCTTTGGAAGTCTGAAATTTTTCTGGATTTTACATATCATAAGACCAGAACCCGTACAGAAATGTGTATGTGACTTCTCCTGGCTCTCTCTCTCTCTCTCTCTCTCTCTCTGTATACACACATACACATATATATATATATATATATATATATATATATATATGTATATGTATATGTGTGTATATGTATATACATATATATATATATATAATAAGGAGATGAATTTTGCTTTATATCTGATATAGTTCATAAATTATGCTCCTTTGATCTTTGGGATGCTTTAGATGTGATTTCCAGGTTCCTCCTTACAATTTCATTTTCTTCTATTGCCCCCTTTATACTAGTTACTAATAATCTTAGTATACTGCATAGAACAGGGAAGTGATCAGGAAGAACAGAACAAAATTCAATTTTAACATATCTCCTAACTATATACATTATGTATCTTTACATATTTATAATGTAAAGTATAGAATTTCCAAAAAATATTTTAAAGGAAGATATAAAGGTGAAAAATATTTAAAAGTTAGTTTTATTTTGTAAACAGTAAAAAAAAACTTTTTGTTCTCACTAAAATGGTATTATTAAAATATTTCAGTCAAAATGATATGGTTGAATATCTTCTTTTAGAAAATATTACTTTTATACTTTTTAATTCTGCTATTTAAATGTTTTAAGTACATTTTATTTTTATATTAAGTTTGAATGGCTCTCATGTCTGAAAAAATATTTCACAAAAAATCAATCAAAGAAGTGCACCATTGACTACATTTGCTAAATCATAATATTGATTTTTCAATTCTATCCAATAATTAAGCAAAGGGCTTTGTTGAAATTTGGCTAGTAAATTTCCGTCTGCCTTCATGCCAACCAATTGTCCTTACAAAACATTTGGAAAGGGCTGAATTTTTATTTTAATAATTAATTCTTTTGAAAATTACTAAAACTTTGTTTAGGAAATTTTTAAGCAGTTTGGGAAAATCAGTTCCTAAAGTGTACAAATATGAAAGCTCTAATGGGTGTCATATACAGCATTTTTGGCAACAAATGCTTAGTTTTACAATGTCTCACAAATCATAATGGCTTTATGCTAGCATTAGATTATATTTCATGGCACAATATCCACTCAGGGCAAGGTTCATTGCTAATGATAGTGGATATAAACCCATGTTTCAAGTAATGTTCAGAAATTGTTAGGTCAATTTCTTGTCAGATCTGATTAGATTTTCATTGTTTCTATCTAGTAATGCAGCTGACAAAGATTCTGTACAGGAAACAGAACCAGGGGTCTGTCATTTAGTTATTGTTCACATAAATTCTGTTTCATGAATTATCTTCCATTCCAGGTTTCCTTCATGGAATATTTTTAAGACATCTAAATTCTGAAGGTTAGTTTAGTGAAATCTGGGTAATATAATCTATAAATTCACATAATGGTGTGCATGACAACATGTTGCAATATTCTAGAAGAGAAAGAAAGATGTGGGAAAATAGCACTGTGTTAGGAAATAGTAGATTCAAGCTCCCTCAGAAACTTCCCAGATTCCTCAATGAAGATCCCTCAGGAAAGATTTCAAGGTGCAGCAAAAGTAAAAAAGAAACCCAAAGACAACCAGCTATAAACTTCTCCATCCAGTAGGATTTGGGCAAAAACATTTCCCAAACCTTGTGGAAAGGGGTAGTGGAAACAAGTTACGAAATTTAAAGAAGTATGAAAATAAGTGAGTCTCACTTAACAGGATTGAAGCAGTGCCCAGAATACAAGTGACTAGAGGGTCTTTTCTAAGTCAAGAGACATAGTCAAAATACAGACAATCAAGTGGTTTCATTCAAAACAGGGAACACTGGTGCCAAAAGTGGGATGGATGATACATTGGCTTCATATAAGGGAAGAGACATGAACAAAGCAGCATGTAGCCTGAGACACAATCCACATAGGGAGAAATGACTATATTAGTGTCCAGGCAACCCATGCATGACCCAGAATTTAGGTAATCTTGGCCAAAACCATGGCAGAAGGCAAAAAAACCAGAAAATAATACAAAAAAATTGAGGTGGGATTTAAGATTCATCAGGAATTAGAGAAGACATGTAGAGGGAAGTTTAAGAGAAGGACAAAATAGGTGAGGAAGCAATATGAAGCAAAATACACTCCAATGTCAGAGGAGGGAAAAGTGGTAAAGGCAATATTAAAAAGCAAGAAAGATTAAAAATCTGTGATTTGTGGTAAAAACAAGGAGAAAGGGTGCAACATAATTGAATCATTTATAGATCATAAGTTTTAGAAAAACTTCTTCAAATATTAGGCAAATGATTTTTTTTTTTGCAAAGAGGTTATCAGGAGGGCAGCTAAATGGCACAGTGGATAGAGCACTGGCCTTGGAGTCAGGAGACCTAAGTTCAAATCCAACCTCAGACACTTAATAACTACCTAGCTATGTGGGGAGGGGAGGGGAGGGGAGGGGAGAGGAGAGGAGAGGAGAGGAGAAAAGAGATTATCAGGTCAATGAGAAGAAAAAGTCTAAGAGGGTAGGTAAGGGATGAAACCACCAATAGAAAAGAGGAAAATGATTTATAAAACAAAAGCCAACAATAAGTTGCTTGTATACTTGAAACATGGAAGTTCACACAGAATTAAAATGAAGGGTTCATGTAGATCCCATCATGAAAAGGAGGAATAGCAATCAAGATTTCTATGCATAAAGGCACTATAAAATAAATCTCAGTATTAAAATATATACTGAAAAATATAGCATCAAAATACTTATAGAAAAATTTAGTAAAAGTTCAATAAGAAATAAAAAATGAAATTATAATAGCAGGGGACCTCAATGCATCCTACACTAACTTAAACATATCTAATTATAATAATAAGCAAAAAAGAAGTCAAATACCTGGATAAAACTTTATAAAATTAGAGATGCAATATCTCTGTTGATTGTCAAAAATGACAAAAGCATTAAATATTTCTTAGCCAAGAGTGGGAACTTTGCAAAAATTGAATATGTAATAGGGCAAAAAAGCCTCACCAAAACATGCAAAAAGTCAGAAACATTAAAAATATCTTTTTTTAATTACAATGAAATAAAAATTATATATATATATGTTAAAAGCCTTTAACATGGTTCTAAAATTAATTGGAGAATAAATAATAACTTTAAAAATTAATAGATTATAGAAAAGTATCCAAATAATAGAAAACATCAGTAAAGAAAATGAAACAATGGCATAATACACAAAATTTAGGTTATACATTTAATACAGTGAATAGAAGATTGAAAATTTCTCATCCATGAAAGAAAAATCAATGACTTGAATATGAAGATAAATAACATAGACAAACAATAATTAACTAAAAATCTAAACACCCAAATAAAAGTTCTGAAAATCAAAAAAGAGATAAACAAAATTCAAATAAAAAAATGAACTGATAAATGAAACAGATTGGGAAAGTGAGTTACTAATAAATTATATATTTAGTGTAATTTTTAAAGAGAATAAAAGCAAAGTGCTTATATCAAAAACTGAAAAAGAAGAATTTATCATCACTGAAGAAGAAATAAAGAAAACTAACGAACATTTTGTGGAAAAATGATAATTTCTCATAGGTAGGCTGAATTAATAAAATAAAAATTACAATTTTACCTAAATTAATTTATTTGTTCATAGCTATACCAATCAAATTACAAACAAATATTTTTATAGAGCTAGAAAATTAATAATTTAAAAAACAAAAAGTCAAGAATATCAGACAAATCGATTTAAAAACTATGAAGTTAAGAAGTCTAGCAGTACTAAATATCAAATTATATTACACAGTAGTAATCATGAAAACAATTCAGTATCGTCTAAGAAACAGAGTGGTGAATCAGTGAAATAGATTGGCTGCAGAATGCCATAGTAATCTACATCTGCTAAATTCAAAAATCCAAATGTTAGGATTAAGAGTTCACCATTTGACAAAAATTGCTGGAAAAATTGGAAAACAATTTTTGGAGAAACTAGGCATAGATAAAAATCTCACCCATATACAAAAATAAGGTAAAAATCATTAAACTATTTAGACAGAAAGGATGATATATTAACTGAATTATGGAAATATTCAAAAGTTTGGTTGTCAGAGCTTTGAAGAAGGGAAGAGTTTGTAACCAAATAAAATATAGAGAAGATCATTGGAAGTAAAATAATCCATTTTGATAACATGAAATTTAAAAGGCTTTTCACAAATCAAAACATTGCAGGCAAAAGTAAGAAAGCAGAAAACTATTAGAGATGAGATAGGGTAGAATTTATATCATTTCTCTGATAAAGGCCTCATTGCCAAATATATAAGGAACTGAGTGAAATTCATATTTAAAAATAGCATTCTTCAATTTAAAAGTGGTTAGGGGTAGCTAGGTGGCACAGAGGATAGAGCACTCCCTGGATTGGAACCTGAGTTCCAATCCAGCCTCACACTTAATAATTACCTAGCTGTGTCACCTTGGGCAAGTCACTTAACTCCACTGCCTTGCAAAAACCAAACAAAATGGTTAAAAGATATAAACAGGCAGTTTTCAGAAGAAGAAATAAAAAATATCAATAGTCACTTGGGAAAATGCTCTAAATCATGATTAAAGAAATGCAAATTAAATAATTCTGAGGTACCACTTCACACTTATCTGATTGGCTAACATTACAGAGGAGGAAAATTATAAATCATGGAGGAGATGTAGAAAAATGAAGATATTAAGGTACTCTTGCTGGAGTTGAGAAATGGTCCAACTATTCTGGAACTCTAGTCAAAGGACTATAAAAGTACCCCTGCCTTTGACCCAGCAGTACCACTACTAGGTTATTATCTCAAAGAGATGAAACAAAACAGAGATATTTATAGCAACTCTTTTTTTTGGAAACGAATTGGAAACTAAGGGGATGCTCATTCAATGGGGATGGGCTGGTTAACGAAGTTGCAATTTATGATTGTGATGGAGTATTCTTGTACAATAAGAAATTACGAACAAAATAGCATTAGGAAATATTTGGGAAGACATGCGAAACAAAGTGAAGTAAATGAGCAGAATCAGGAGAACTACAATAGTAATAGCAATATAATAATAAAGATGATTGATATGAAAGACTTGGCTATTCTGATCAAAACAATGATCCAAAAGAATTCCAAAAGATTCATCATGGAAAATATTATCCATTTCCAGGGAAACAGTTGATGAAGTCTGATACAAATTGAAGCATACTTTTTTCACTTTCCTTGTTTCTAGCTTTTTATTATAGCTAGGTTGGTTTGGCTTGGTTTGGTTTGGTTTTTTCTGGCAATATATCTAATATGGAATTAGATTTTTATTACTATAACTATATAATTGATAGATATTAATTGCCTTCTCAATCAGCATGAGAGAGGAAGGGGAAAAGAAGATAATTTGGAACTCAAAAAATTAATGAATGTTAAAAAAGATATAAATAAAATAAATAATGGATAATTTTGAATACATAAAATTAAAGAATTTCAGAAATAAAACTCATCCAATTAAAATTAGAAGGGAAAAGTCATTTGGAAAAACTTTTCAACAAGTTTCTCAAGACAAATATCTTATATTCAAAATATATAAGAAACATATGTGTACAAAAGTCATTCTACATTTGACAAATAGTCAATAGATATGAACTGTCATTTTTCAAAAAAAGAAATCCAGGCTATCAATAAACATGGGGGAAATTATTTCAAATCACTAATAATTAGAGAAATGCAAAGCAAAACAACTATTAATTTCATCTTATCAAATCAATTAGATTAGCAGATATGTCAAAAATGTGAGTGACAACTGGTAAAGATTCTATGGAGAAAGAGAAATATCAATGTCCTAGAATTAAATTAACCCAGAAATTCTGAAAAGTAATTTGAAACTAAATGTATAGTTTTATCATTATGCCAGAACTAGGCATACCTCAAAGAGGTCAAAGAAAAAGGAAAAGAATACATATATAGAAGAAATAGATAAATAGAGAGAGAGAGAAGATATATATTATATATATATATATAATATATATATATAATATATATATATATATCAGAACTTTTTGTAGTAAAGTTCTAGAAACTAAGGGGCTGCCCATCAGTTGGAGAAGTGTTAAATAAATTATATTTTGTGAACTTAGAATGGAATATTATTGTAACATGAGAAATTATGAAATAGATACTTTGAAAGGAACCTAGAAAGGTCTAATGAACTGATGCAGAATAAAATTAACAGAACCAATACAACAATTTATACAGTGGCATCATTATGAAGAAAATAAACTTAAAAGACTCTGATCAACGTTATCAGAAACCACATTTCCAGCATATTGAAAACAGAGTATGTTACCCAGCACTTTATAAGATGATAGATTTAAAATCCATAATATGAAACATACATTTTAATGACCCAATCAATGTGAAATTTTGTTTTACATGAATAAGAATATTTGTTATAAGGGCTTTATTTTTCCTCCTTTTCCCAAATGAGGATTGGTAGGGTGAGTTGCGATTAAAAAAAAAAGAGGTAGAGATAAAAAGGACACTGAGGTAACTTCTTTACAAATGAAAAGAGTATAATGACATTGAGAAAGTAGTACAAATAAGATGGTTTTAAATTATAGAGATTGAACTCATCATAGTCTTTAAAAGAAAGTAAGCTGTATATTACAGATATCTACAATTTCATTTTTGACCTTTTCCTATTTTGCTCATTATAATAAAATTTGTAGAAATTTCATTAATTATATTGCATAATGGCACTTTATAATTAATAATTAAAACAATAATTATTTCATCTTTTAACTGCTATGTTTAACTCCTTTTAGCATTTAGTTTCAGAATGGAAAAAAAATTTAAGTTAATTAATGAAGGTACCATTATCAATTCTACTCCCTTGTAGAATTTCCAACTGTTCCCTAAGAGTATCTCAGTTACGATAGGTGCTCATCTGTCGTGACTCAGTGAAGATGCCAATGTCAACCTACTTATTAAATATTAGTCAAAAATTTATTTTAAGATAAAGAGATATTCTAATATTTTCTTCCTACACCACAATGGATCATCTTGAGCACCCCAATGGAATACTTTGAAGACAACTGAATTTGAGAAGTAAAAAAAAAAACAAAAACTTAGTTTAATTAAGAAGCTGTTGAAATTTCCAGGGGAGAAGTGATAAGGTTCTGCACTAAAGTAGTGACTGTGATTAAAAACAAATGAAAAGATGTAATGTATGCTATTGCTGTTAATAAGTAAAACATGACAATGAATGAAGTAAGGGGGTGAGAAGAAGGAAAAGTAAAAATAAAAAATAAATGTTTAAAGCATAGTTTGTGTCAGAATTTCAGAACTGAGGCAGCCTCTGGCAAGAAAAACATTTCTTCCATTCCAGTTTTCAACCATCTCTCTTAATATTTATTTATTCCTTTGACTTCCTTGGAGAATTAACTTGTATACTATGTATGCTTCACTGGATAAAATACTACTGAAACACTGCATTATAACCTATATGAAATCATATTTCCTGCTTTGAAGAAAAAAATCTTATTTCCCATTTTGTAACTCCTCCCTGAGTTCTACCAGAGTTCATTCCTTTGACCAAAAGAACAAAGCTCAAATTCTGACCCTAGTCAGGAGTCTCTGTTAAGCACAACAGACAGTTTTCAAGATGTATGGACACAAGGTGTCCTGTCTCCTGGAATCTCTGGCTATAGATCTTCCTTACTGGTCTATTTTTTCAACCTTATATGGGCCATAATCAACTGTTCCTCTTAAAGTTACTTAAAGTTACATAGAATGAAACCATTCAGGATCACCTTTTTCAGCAAAGTTTTTCTCTCATTTGGCAACCCTATTGACCTATAGCATTGCTACATAGCAGATTGCCTAGACATAATCTTTCTTTTTTTTTAATTCTTTGCTGAGAGATATGCCAGAGGGCAACTTCTTCAGCTAAAAAAAGAATTCTTTAAAAAAATGAAAATGTCTAGACAAAGTTTTCACTGCTCTCTTCATTGTTTATAATAATAATAAAACTTTCATATTTTATAGCTACAAAGTCATTTACACAACTTTGTAGGGTAAAAAGAGCATTAGTTCACAGGACATGTATTCAAATGCTGACTGACATTTTGGATGTCACACTATCCCAGATCTCAGTTTCTTTTCTGAAAAATTAAAAAGGGTTAGAGTGAATAAATTTTGAGGTTCATTCCAGCTCTAAATTAATAACCCTATTAATTCTCACATTGTAGTAGGTAATTTGATAAATTTTAAAATTAACCCTTCTTTACCTGCATTATTTCTTTTGATCATCACAAAAACTAATGAATTTATCCATTTTATAGATAAATAAATGTTTTCATGGGGTTAAATCACTTTCCCCCAATTATATACTTAATAATGATTGATGACGAGATTTGAAAACAGGTGTCTCCTCACAAAGTCAAATAATCTTTCCATTAAATTGTACTCTAATGTAAATGGTGGAAAGAAAATATTAGAATCTTCAATTTAGAACTGAAATGGACCATAGATACCATTAAGTCTACTTCCCTTTCCCTCATTTGAAAGATGAAAAAATTGAGACCCAGATAATCCAACTGACTTGCCCCAAACGACATGGGTTAGGTTCAGTTAGAAATGAGACAATAGTGTCTTAAATTTAGCGTTGGAATGAACATTAGAGACTATCTAATTCAACTTCTTCATTTTAAAAATAAAGAAACTGAGACCCAAAGAAGCCAGGGTCAAAGAGCTAGTAACTGTCTTGGGTAGGATTTGAATTCCAATCTTCCCATCTACAAGGTCAGTCTACTAAACATATCAGATCTCCCCATAGGTCCATGAACTGAAAGATGCTGTCAGTGCTTCTTCATAAATATGGTCAAGAATTTTTAAATTCTACCGGGGGAGGGGGCAGTACTATACATACCCCTTTCCAGTTTTTTCTCTGTTCTCTTTTCTTAAGCTTATATTCACTGTTTTGTGCTTGTATTTTTCTGACTGTGCCCTTACTGAATATAATTGTTCCACCTTTCTCCTTTTCTAGATCTATATATGAGGCAACCCTGAATTGAAATTGCCTAAGAGGATCAAATAACTCCAATGATGAGATATTGGGATAATTGGCAACAAACTGGAAGAGAAAGAATCATTTGCTCATAATCAACAACCCAAGCAATATCCATACAGATCAATTTGAACAGACATATCATATTAAAGTAGTTACAGAAGGAAATCCATCATCTCTAATGAAGAAAATAAGCTGCTTAGTATATATTTTATAAAATAATGAGACTCAAATTAGCTTTAAATCTAATGTACATTATTTTTTAAAAGAATTAAAATATATTAAATACTATATGCAAGAAATGATTGAAAATTAATAAGAAATAATAGAAGACAGAGACAAAGAGAAAGAGATGGGGGGGAAGTTGAAGGAATTAGGAAATATAGTCAATAAAACAAAAACAATCCCTTCCATCTTTAACCAAAAAAAAAGGTGAGACTCTAGAGAATTGCATATAGTTGCTATTTTTAAAAATATGTGTTATTTGGAACAAATTAATATTAGAAATAGTTATATAATTATATTTTCCATTTCCTTAACATTAAGAGCAAATATAGACAACATAAAAATGCTAAGAAAATAAATTACATTTAATGTATATTATAATTATAGTCAATTTCCTTGTTAAAAAATTTGAATGAATTAGAAAAGAAAATAAATCAAGATATTCCTCATAGGAAACTCATTTAGTACAGAAAACTATAGTTAAAATTCATAGATTAATCTAACATATCTTGCAAAGGTGAGTTTATCAGAAAACATTGTGCAAGACAAAGGTATTAAATGATTTTGAAAGGAACATAAAACAATAATTTGTACATACTAAATAATTTGGTAATTAAATGCATTAAAACAAAGCTAATGTTACTATAAGAATCAAAGAAATTAAGAACTGAAGGAATTTTGGGAGCCCTTTGCACCAATCCATAACTAACCTCCAATTTTTCATACTATGTCCTCAAAATATATGCTCATGCAGCCCTTGTCAAAAAGAAAGAAATGTTCTTGGTTCCAGAAACAACCCAGTCTTCTTTGGATGACTGATTATAATTTTCCTTCTATTGTTCCTAACTCTGCCCCCAGATACAATAAAATTTATCTATCTTTCACATGATGACTCTTAAACTACTTATAGACAGCTTGCTAATATTTCCCAAAGTCTTCTCTTCTCCAGTCTGTACCAGTTCTTTCAACTGATCCTCAGATGATATATACTCTTCTCACTTTGTCATTCTGGTTATCATAAAACCCAGAACTGAACATTTCTCCCAAAATGTTGCCCCAAAATGCTATATTGCACCTATTCTCTTCCTCATTTTGTAGAACATCTTGGTATTAGCTTTTTATTATCTCCCATCAGTCTACAGCTCTACTTGGTTTGAATGCCACTAAATAAAAGAACAAAGTGTCGCTATGATGAGTATTCCTTGATATTTCTCCTCCCATTCCTTCCCTTCCTCCTGCTTTCCAGGAACCTTTTCTTCGTTGTCTTCCCCTATTAGATTGTAAGTTCCTTTAAGGGGGGAACTGTCTCTTTTTTCTAACTTGTATCTCCTGTGCTCACAGCATGCTTGCCACCCCAAAGCAGGTACTAATAAATTTTTATTGAATTAAATTGAATATTAAGATGCTAAATTATTTTTTTCATGAAATTTATCTCCAAAGTTGATATTTTTCGATTAATGAATACAGCTTTACAATTATCACTTTTAAAATTTGTGAAAGAGAATACAGCACAGCAAACAGAGGACCAGAACTGGAATCAAAGAATCTGGGCTCAAATCTTGCTTGATCCATCCTAACTGAATGACCATGGATAAATTATTTTATTTCTCATTACATTCAGGCAATTCTTTAAGATGATAATTTACTGGTGAGTTTCAGATCCATGTTGTTTAAAAGAGTTTTCACATTGAGATCTCCTTATGCCTACAACATCTCAGAGGCACCTGAGTCAAGAGAATAGTTGAGAGAAAGAAGAGACTTTAAGATTGACTAGTGCCAGCTACATTCTATCATCAGAGAGTTTAGGCTCTTCAGTCCACCTCTTTATAGAAGAATGAGTATACCACAGAAAAAACCATTCAACAAAATCCAGTGGTCATTTATTATTTTCAAGAAGACACGCTAATAAAAATAACTGACATTTGCATAGTGTTTTGCTAAATTCTTCATATACTTTATCTCATTTGAAATATGAGTCTCCTAACAATTCTGAAAGGTACTTACTCTTAATAGCTTCATTTTACAGAGGAGAAGAGAAAATGGAAGCTAAGAGTGCTTAAGTGAATTGTCTGTGATCACACAGATAACAAATGTAGGAGGCATTTGAAACTAAGGTGTTTTTTTTTTTGACTCTACATATAACACTTCTCAAAAAAAGAAAGATAGAAATAGGGGTATATATTCCTCTCAAAACAAAAAAAAAGTTTCTCCCTAAAGTCCAAATCCAACATTTTGAGCATTCCCACTAAAGTCAATTATTTCAAAAATATAATGTTGTTGATTTTCAGTGGTTCTATTTTACACAGTATTAGAAATTCTAGCAATGAAAAATAAAGCAAGTAAAATTTTGAGAGCATGGAAAATTAATATAATAAAATATCATTAATTTCAGATTTCATAATTATTTCCTTCAGTAATGTTCTACTAAGATTCTCTATTGTAGCATGTAAGGAATATTGGAGTATATCTCAGCAGAATATAGTTCAATATTCATTCTACTAAGCAAGAAAAGTTTCAAATATGAGTTAAACTTTGCCTGTTCTCCAAAGGCCAGTCTAGATAAAATCATAAAGGTCCATAACCAAATTAACCTCTGTTTGATTTTAGCCATTCTTACAGAATGCTTGTTAAATTGCTAAATTATAAAGGAATTAAGGTCTGTATTGGGTGAGGGAATATGCACACCAGTAGCAAAATGGATCCATGAAGTATTGACATACAACTAATGACCTAGAAATTCTATCAAGTTCAGAAACAATAAAAACTGAATTAATTGAGATAACAAGATTAGCAAGTTTTTATGCTACAAAATAGAGCTAGAAATTATTTATATTGTATATATTATAAACAAAACCCAATAAATATACAAAAAATAACCTACCCTGTGGTAACTAACTTTATTTAAACCACCAAACCAAACTTGTCCCTCCTAAATACATGTACATCATAGTCCTTTCCTAATAGGCTCCAATATCAACAAGATCAAAAACAATGATCAAACTGCACAAATCTATGCTACACTCTGAAATCCAAAACTCAAATAACTTGAATTGAACCATAACTTGACAGGTCTGAATTTAATCTGGAGATGAAATAGAGCATTGCAAAAAAAAATTTAAATAATGAACTCTAGACTACACTTTTATCATAGCCTTCACCCTACTTCTGGATTCTTCTCTCTCATTTAAGTTTCAATTGCATTCATAGACAACATACTTTAGTCACATAGATTAATGCACATAGATAAATTTTTTAAAAAAGAAATTATATAAGAATATCTTCTTGTTGCTCTGTTAGCTCATTAGGTGAATCTGGGAAGAATCTCAAAGACAGAAAATTAAAATTCAAGGAAATTAAATATGAGTGTGCTCACTCCCTATCTCAGGATCATGAACTACAAAGGCAAGTAGGAATGATAGAGAAGGTTTGCTATTCTTCACCACTGACTTACAGACTACAAGGGAAATCAACTTTTCTATCTCAGCAGTCCAACAAAAGTCATTGTTTGGAAGTTTCAGAAAACCTGGATTTTTTTCTTTTTTATGGCTACTTCTTACCACTGCTGTTCCAGGCTCTCAAACATCCTCAGTGACACTGGGACTTCTGACTGACAATGGTGATGGTGATTTCCCCAATCACCAGTCACTCAGGTCTCTCTTCCACAAGTCTAAATTATAAATATGAAAAAGAAAAATAAAAGTGAAAAGGGGTTGCTATAAAAATACATTAGATTTTTATTCTAGTAGATGGATTTTTGCTCTAATGCAAAGAAAAGCTAACTCAAATCTCCGAGGAGGAAGGGGAGGAGCAACCATACTTTTATGCAGGATTATTAAAAATTGTTTTGTCTGTCTCTCACTGAATCATCTACTCAATCTCAGGGAAAACATTAATTCAAAGAGATACAGGCACAAGGCAAATTCTCCTGAGCTTCATGAGATAAAAAGAAAAAGAACAGATTGGGAAGATAAGTTTGCAGCAAATGGATTAGTTTGATCATTTGCTGCAAATATTTTTCTCAATCTGTTATTTTCATTTTAATCTTGATTATATTGTATTCTATTAAAGATAAAAATTTCATACTATATATCTACATGGCCCTAATACAAATATTCAAGATTATGCAATCCACATTGGATAAATGAACAAAGCATATAACTAAAGGTTTTTATAAAAGAGGATTCACGCTGTAAAAATTTATTTTGAACAAAAAAGTTGTTTCCCTAATAATCAAAGCATGAAAATTAAAACAACTGAGAAATAACTGAGATAAGAGATAGCAGATAAATAGACATACCTACATTTTACAGAAAGAAGTACAAATGTATTGAATTGTAGAGGATGATCTGGAAGAATACAGGGATCATTAAATAATAATGGGAGCAGCTAGGTGGCATACGGGACAGCTAGGTGGCACAGTGGATAAAGCACCAGCCCTGGAGTCAGGAGGACCTGAGTTCAAATTGGGCCTCAGACACTTAATAATTACCTAGCTGTGTGGCCTTGTACAAGTCACTTAATCCCATTACCTTGAAGAAAAAAAAAAAGAGTAAATAGCTATAAACAAATATACATATGCACATATGTAGAGAGTAGCATTTTTATAAAGTCAAAGAAATTAGAATGCGATGTTCAAAAATCAGATATTTGCTGAATAATCTATGACATTTAAACATGATAAATATTCTCAATTGCTTTACATGAAAAATATAAAGAATTTTAAAACTTAGATGAAATAATGTTACACAGTAAAATAGAATAAAGAATATCTCTTCTTCTGTCCTGAGAACTTTTATTTCCATAGAAAATTTGCCCTTCCGAGTTACTTCAAATTTCTAGGAGTAGTAGTGGTGGTACTCATGATGAGATTTCCAATGGTGGTGATGGTGCTGGTGGTAATGGTGATAACAATAAATAGTGCTCTGGGAATTTTCTCAGATTGTTCTCTAGACCTGGAATGCTCTCCCATTCCACTCTATTTATCTACCTACTTTGCTTCCTATTAAGTCCCAATTAAAACACCATCTTTTACAGGAAGCTTTCCCCAGTTACTAATAATTCTAGTGTCTCCCTCCATTAATCATTTCCTAATTATTTTTATGACTGATTAATAATAACCATCATAATAATATTTTACTGGACCCACTATGCATCAAACACTATGCTAAATGCTTTGCAAATATTAACTTATTTGATACACAAAACAATTCTGGGAGATAGATACTATTTTCATCCTCACTGTATAGATAAGGAAACTGAGTCAAACAGGAAGTAAGTAATTTTCCCAAGGTCATATAGCTAGTATCTGAGGCAGGAAAATGGTTAAGGTCTTCCTGATGTCAAGCCCACCAAGATGCCTGTGATGGTGAGCATGGGATGAAGATGTAAGAAAAGGATTGAGAAAAACACCCCTCTCTCCATTCTCTTTGACCTGCTTGAAATATAAGGGGAGACCCCTGCTCTATTTAAGCCAGCAAATTCCTACCTTTGAGATAAACTGAAATTTCAACAATCTGGCTAAAAAGTTATTGTACTTAGATTAACTTTAGATTTTTTATTTATTGTCTATAAAATAAATATGGTTGACTTAAATGTCCCCTCAACAAGGCAAGACAAAGCAACACACATTATTAAGGGCTTACTATGTTTTGTGCCAGTCACCATGTTTAAGAGCCATGAATACAAATATAAGCAAGAAGAAAAACAATCTACCTATGAGGAATTTACATTCTAATATAGGGTCATAACATATACATGGAAAGTAAATAGCAATGAGGAGAGGGAATGATAGGAGTATCCAAACAGATGATTAGTCTCAAAATCCGGATATCAAAAGTAGGAGAGAAATGCAGTTTCACCAATCTATGCCCCTTTTCAAAATGGAGAACCAAGAACTCACCAATGGGAGAAGGGGGAGCATGGCAGAGTGGTGTTGATAGGTAAGAAGATAAAGAAGAACATGCATTTTCTAGAATGAATAGGGTCCAGAAACTAAGAGAATTCCCAAAGTAAGATGGTTGCTGAGACAGGGTGGCAAATTTTTGAAAAGTCAAAAGTAGAATTGGGAGGAGAATGAAATCACTAAAATCTCATCCAACTCTGAAAGTTTAAGATTCTAAGATATTTGGGCTCTGTGCAATTCATCCCAGTCTCAGTTTAAGGTTAAATTAGCATCCTATAAATCTTTGAAAAAGTCATTCTCTGGGGCCTCGGTTTTTTCTTTTGTAAAACAAATAATTTGGGCTAGATGAACCCTAAGGTACATCCCAGATATTACTTGATATTTTGAGGGTATTTTTTAATGGATGTGGAGGAGAAAAGTGTCTTTCAAGCATTCTCCCAGTCTTCTGCTCAAGAGCATCATTTGTTTTTGTAGAAATTGCCACTATGATATCCCCTCCTATATGGGGGGGGGGGAGGTTCTTCACGTCAAAACTAGAAGAAGTCAAGGAAGAAGCTCCATAAAGGTCTTCTTAATCTAGATGATGGGTGAAAGAAAAATAGATTTGACTTTATGATGGTCCTGAGGTCTCTGTCTCTCTCATGGGATGGTTTGTTTTGTGTTTCTATCCCTCAGAAGATGCCGATTTAACTTGATCATTGTTTGATTTATGATTCTTGCCCCAGGTGCAAAAATTCCTAGTTAAGCAACTGACTGTGTTTTTTGTCTTTATATCCCCAAAACTTAACTAGGTGACTTATAATAAGCATTGACAAATATTTTATTGAATTGAGTGACAGATTGTTATACCTGAAGCGGAATCTACAACTACCAAAATATTTCGAGGTCTCTAAAGTTTTAAGGGGAAAACCAAGGATTCCATTAAACTCCTCATAAAGGAGACTAAGATACTCTCTAATAATAGCAAATTAGATAAGAATTCTAGAAGAAATACAGAAAAAGATAGACAGAAAGCCATACAAAGGGGAGAGGGAAAATAGTGAGGAAGGTGGCAAAGAAGGAAGGAAGGAAGCAAGGTAGGAAGGAGAGAAGGAAGATAGGGAAGGGAAAAGGAAGGGAAGGAGGGAGGGAGGAATGAAAGGGGGGGTTACAGAAGAAAGAAAGAAAGGAGAGGAAGAGTGGGTGGGAGGAAATTAGTTGCATTAGGACAAATAAATCCAGAATCCTTTAGTTTCTAATTACAGTTTAAATAACTCTAAAACATATTCTGACTACTGCTGCTAGTCAGAGGAGTAAGAAAATAGCAATCCCAAGCTTTTACACTGGGAAGTTGATGTATCCAGAAATAACAAACAAGGAGGAAAGAGTGATTTTGTGAAACAATATAGATTCATCTCCAAAGGAGTATGATTGACCTGAGTAGCCAGCAAAATTGTCAGTTCCTGATGTAACTAAGCTAAGGAGAAATGAAGGATACTTATTTCTCCATTTCTTTGCACATTATCTGAAATTTCACCATTAGAAATTCTTAACTTTGGCTTTTGAAGTATTTTTTCCTCTCTCTTTCCACATTTCCCATTAAAATGCAAATGAGGATGATCTCCCAAGTTCTTATCAGCTAACACCTTAGTGAGAATTGATTAGTATCCTATATCTTCAGATTGTGATAAATAGCTAAGAGCAGAATCTATGAGCATTAAACCCAGGAGAGTTACCTTACCAAAGGGGGGGAAAAAAAGACAAAGATGATGAGGAAAGACAAAGAAAAGTTGTGATTCTGACACTGTAAATAAGTCAGTCCTTAATCTTACCATGCTTCTCCATGATTTCTTAGAAAGTATTGTCACTCTGATAGGATAGAAAGAAGCTTAGAATTGGATGCCAGAGAAGTTGGACTCAAATCTTAGTAATACTATTTTCTATCTATGTGGTTTTGGGCAACTTTATCTTCCCTTGGCCTTGGTTTCATCTATGAAATTAGAATTTTGGATTAGTTTATCTGAAAAGACCACTTGAGCTCTAAATCATATAATAAAGCCAGAGAAAGATTTTCATTAGAGAGAAAAGGTATTTTCAAAATTATCATTCTATAGAGGGAATTAGTAATGGCTTTCCTTGTGATAAAAAAAAAAATTAAGAGGAAAATGTAGAACCAGGCTGATGGAATGAGGCAGGGTAATCATGTGTATAGGCATTAAAATAAATATTAAGTGACCAAGGTGATTAATGACAAAAGAAAAGACCCATGCACATCAAAATATTTGTAGCAATACAAATGACAAAAATAGAAAAACAATGAAAAGACACTCTGCATTCTTGCTTTTCTATTTCTTTTCATGCTGTGGTACTGTGCTGGATCTATGATCTTATCAAAATGGATTTTTCTTACCACCCTTTGTGGTTTCTTATTGTATGAGATTCTAGTCGATGTTATTACATTAATCCTCCAGGATTAATGACCTATTGACATCAAATCCTAGATTTAGAACTGGATGGGATTTTAGACATGATCTAGCCCATACCCCTTTATTTTACAGATGAGGAAGTAAAGATCTAGAAAGTTTCCTGATTTGTCTAAGGTCTCAAGTAATTAAGTGTCGCAGACTGCATTTGAAACCAGACCCATCCCTTTTGCCCTATATCTAGCCAATTTTTTTTTACTTTTAATATCAAGAGGTACTGGTGAGGTCCTAGGTCTATCCAGATGTTATTCCTTACTCTTGGTACACAATTGTCTCACTTCCTATTCTAGTTATCTATAAACCCTAAGTTTCAGAACTGGAATCATAGAGGTAACCTTTCACTTTATGAACTGAGGCCCAGAAATATTATATGATTAGAGCCTAAAGTAGTTTGCTTCTTGTCAGGGGGGAGAGGGGAGGGAAACAAGAGAGAGAGAAAAATGTAAAACTCAAAACGTTGAAAAAAACATTTGGTGAAAACTACCATTGTATGTTGTTAGAAAAAAAATAATAAAAATATTTAATTAAACAAACAGAAATATGTGACTTTCCCATTGGGGTCACTCAAGTGGTATGCTATAGACCTTGGATTAATACATAGTCTTCTGAACTTCAAATCTATAAAAACATACTTGATGTCCTTGATGGTGTCTTTTATATTTTTTTTCTCTAGGACAAATTATCAGATATCAATAATATAATTTGTATGCTGTTTACACAAAATAAAAAGCTTTCTCTTGTTCTTCTGAGTTTTAATCATGGTGCATCATGATTCCCAGAAATAAACCAACACCAATACAATTTTGGTGTTAAGAAAGGGAGTTAGCTGCCTGGGAGCATTTAAAGCACCATACAGGATCCTAAATGTCAATCAACATGACCTGTTTAAGAGTATGCAGATCATTGGAAACCAGTATATTCATTTAACATTGGTAGAACAACAGATTAACTCAATAGTACTCTGTGGTAAGTTTGCCTGTCATGACCTAAGCAATATGGGATTTTTATCCTTTTTTTTTCCCTTTATGTTTAGTTAGATCAATCTCTCTTGTGGAATGAATAGAGGATCTCATGGAAGAGATAATCCTAGAATGAATGATCTAGGATTCAGTGCTCAAAGTCAGATCAATATGTTTCAATAAACTTCATTAAACTTCCTAAAACCGTTTAGTTGGCATATTACTCAAGGTTTAGATATATATACACATAATGCATTAATAATTCATAATTCATTTGTGAATTCTCATTTGGAACACTGTCATTAAGACAATCTACTGCTACCTCATGGTTACAAACATAAATTGTAGCATCAGTAACTGAACTGGGCTATTCAAAAACCCTATCAGTCCTGGAACTCTGAACTAACATCACAAAAGTAACCATTTTTGTGACAGTATACCAATTAAAAGACACATAATAGAAAGGACTTCTGGAATAGGAATCATGAAACACGAGTTTCAATCATATCTCAGAAGCCTATTAGCTCCCTAAATCTGTTTTTTCATTTGTGAAGTGGATACTAAAATAATGTTCACCTCGTAGAATTGCTTTAGTTTCAGATGTGATAGATAATAAGCGAATGTTTATCAAGCACTAAAGATAGAAACAGAAAAAAGTTCTTACTTTCAAGAAGTTCACATTCTAAAAGGGGAGTCTATGTATAGATATGTAGTTATATAAAGGAGGGGAAAATAATTTTATTAAATCTGACCAAAATATCAAAATGCTCAGCATTATATATTTAGTTATATGTATAGATACATAGTTTATATAAAGTTATAAGCATGTGTATATGTTCGTGTATATATATATATATATATATATATTTATACATATATAGAATATATTGTCTCAGTTGGCCAATCAACTTCCATCTATGTAAAGTGTTGTGCAAGTCTAAAAGAATATTAATGGCAGTTATTATTATCACTACTATTATTATGTGCATTGTACAAACCAACTCAAGATAATGCACAGAGAAGTCTTTTTTGTTAGAAATTAAATGAAATATTACAAAATACCACCAAAAATTACTAATGTTTCTATCCTGTTAGCCTGGGATTGCAATGAAAAGAAGCCTAGAATGCATGTAATACTCAAAGCATTTTATATTTCTTATCTCATTTAATCCTAAAAGTTCAGTGAAGTACATAATAACATCCACTTTTTGCTAAAGTTAAAAAAGTTGAACCAAACCTCAAAGTAGTTGAGTAACTTGCCCACAATCACTCAACCAGTAACTGTCAGAAGCAAAATTTCAACATGGGTCTTTTCAGACTCTACATTCACCAATTTTGCCACCACATCGTTTTCCCTCTCCAACAGAGGCAAGAAAGATGAAAATCAGCCATGTATTTAGTTATTTATATGTTGGATACACTTTTACTGTTTAATTTGCCAGACCCAAAGTATGGAACTAATCACTGCATGAGGATAGTCATGACATGAAATTGGCCACCAGTATTGGGGAGGCAGATGTGAGTAAGGCTTCTAGTAGATAATAACAAGCAGAAAAATAATCTGATTGCATCAGATGATGCATGACTGCTACAGTCCACATTCATTCCACAACAATTTGCTTCCAATAGTGATGGCAAATTTGAAATCTACAATAATAGTAAATGTTTGACAAAACGTCAATTCTTCTATGTAAAGCAGGGATGGTTCTTGTACATGAGTAAATCTAGTCATTTTAAAAGGCAGGTTTTTGCTTCTTAAAAGGGATAAAGTTAGTACATATAGTTTTGAAATTTGTCTATAAATATTCAAGAAGAATGCCACTGATACCAAACTGCTGATACCACTATTTCGATGATGTCTACAAACCATGCAGAGAGAATCCAGGAAACTATAAACAACTTGATTGTTGAAGATGCCTATGTAAATTGCATGGAAAAAGGTAATCTTCAATAGGAAATTTTCTCCACTTTAAGAAATCTTCACAAAGCGTGTTCAAATTGGTGGTGATTACCATCAGTGCTTTTGTTGGGAGTTTAGCAAAGGACTTCTTTTATTCTTAATCACTTTTGTAACTACCAACATTTATTCAATTATATATGTTAATTGTCTTTGGAATGTTGTGCACCTGTTTCTTCCAGCTGTTTGCAAGGCTGCCTTTCATGACATCTGCAAGAAATTGGTAGTCTGGTTTCCTGCCATTAGAATCATGGGAAAAGATTAGCCTAGACTTGGGTCGGGTTATGATACAGTCGAGAGGAATGTGCTTCACATAGAACGGTAAGAATGGTTATATAAGTGGGGATTTTCGTATTTTTATTTGTTTTTTCAAGGTAGAAGAAAGATGGGCCTCCAAGTAAGCATTTTAGAATAAAGTCTGCATTTCATTGCATATAAAAAATGGAAAACTCCAAAGTCAAAGAAAGGTTTCTTATCACAAGAGTTCTCTCTATAGGATTCCCCTTATACTTCTACCTATGTGACACCTTGACAAAGTAATTCTATTCTCGAAAATTTATTTGCAAAAGGAATGTTATTGTCAAATCCCTTGCCTCCACTTTCTTCCCTCTCAGCCTAGGGTCTCAGTCTCATTCTTCACTGAGAAAACAGAGAATATTTGCCCCATGACCATTCCTATCATCTACTTTGAGCTGCAAGTTGAAAGCTCCTTGATTCCTCACTTTCTCTCCTCCTATACTAAAAATCTCTGAAAAAGAGGAGACCCTTTCCTTCACCATACAAGTCAAGCCCTCTGCTTGTACCCTTGATCTTATCCCCATTATTCTTCTCAACTACATTGCCCAACTTCTTCCTATATATTTATAGCAATTCTTTTTGAAGTGGCAAAGTATTGGAAATGAGGGGAATGTCCATCAGTCAGGGAATGGCTGAACAATTTGTGGAATATGAATGTGATGGAATACTATGAGCTGTTGGACTTCAGAAAGGCCTGGAAAGATTGTCACTGATGCTTAGTGAAAGGAGCAAAACAATAGAACACTGTAAATATTAACTGCAGCATTGGGTAATGATCAACTATGATGAACTTGCTCATCTTAACAGTATAATGATCAAAGACAATTCTAAATGACTTGTGATAGAAAATACTATCCACACCCAGAGAAGGAACTATGGAGTCTGAATGCAGATTAAAGTTTACTCTTTTCAATTTTTAAAATTTGTTTTATGTTTTATGGATTTTTCCCCCTCTCATATTTTTTCTTTTTTGTTCTATTCTTCTTTTACAGCATGATTTATATGGAAATATGTTTAACATACTTATATATGTATAATCTATAATAGATTGCTCTCTGTCATGGGGAAGTGGAGGAAAGGGAAGGAGGGAGAAAAAAGTGGAACTCAAAACCTTATCATAAATGGTGGTTGAAAATTATCTTTACATGTTGTTGGAAAAATAAATACATTAATTTTTAAAAAAAGAAATTCTCAACTTTATCTCCTAGAAGTGTGCTGATAAATGTTTAACTGTCTCTCTCAGGGAAAAATGTATACATGATACATTTTCAATTTCAATCTGCATTATTAAAATATTCTACATCACTTTAGTAAACAAAACAATCGGGCCCTGATTTATAATTTGTTGACTTTCAAGATATATAAATGTTCATGCAGAAACTTTGGTAATCAGTTCTGTAAGTTGCCTCCTATCAATAAAACCACTCTATTAAACTATTACCATAGATCTCTCCTTGTTACTGATAAGCTCATAAAAAAGTTTTCTGTGCTCATTGTCTCCATTTCTTCTCCTATAACTATAGTCTCAGTACAATTGACCCAAGAAAGCAGAATCAGGACCTAGAATTAAAAGTTGTAAATTGATTGCAGTTAAGGGCTGTTATATAGATAATGAACCAGAACAAGGTACTGAGAAGTGGTTCGATCAATAAGATGGAGAACCAAGGTCGAAGAACAGTGTTACATTAACCAAGAAAAGAAAAAGCATCCAAGAACAATGAATGGACAACAGTGGTAAATGCTGCAGGGAGAGGAAAAAACATCAAGATCAGAAGGCCATCCGATATGGAATTTGAAACATCTTCCCATACACTTCCAGTCATGTCTTTTGTACTTCCCTAGTGTCATGATTTCCATTTAGTCAGTACTTGAGAATGATATTCTACCACTGGAGCCACCCTGGACTACAGTAGAACATTTTTACCTTTATATTGTTCAGTTCCAGGACTCCACCATCCTTCCTGGACATCTTCATGTATACTACCTTGTGTATATCCTCTTATCTCACCCATCACTTTCTAGTTAAATTTTCTGTATTGTCTTCCAACATTTGAATACAAACTATTTAGGGTTGGAATTTGGGTTCTTTGAACGTATGTTTTATTCCCAGCACATAGTAATCACTTTAAAAAAATGTTATAGCCATCATTAATAACTTTGGAGAAAGCAACTTTGGTTGAATGAATGATAAATTTCCAACTATATATAGAAAGTTTCCAACTAAAATTCCCATGGATAGTTCAAACTAAAAAATTTAAAATAGAACTTTTTGTTTTTTCTCTACAATATCCCTGTTTGTATTGAGATCATCCTTTATGCCATCCAAGCTGACAACTTTGGAATCATCCTCAACTCTTGACTCTTCTTCATCTGACATACCCATCCACTCTTCAGTCTTTTTTTTTGCTTCTACCCTCCCTACATATATACATATATATATATATATATATATATATATATATATATATGTATGAATATATGAATATATGTATATATTGAGCTATTCCTTTTCTCTGCTGATGGGTTATCCCTACAGTTCACACATTCATCACCTCTTGCCTAGACTCTCATAAAAACCTCTATATTCTGTCAAATACATTTTCAAACAACAATGTCATATACTCCAGTATGTTCAGTGGTTTCTTATTGAATATAAGAACAAATATAAACTCTGCTTTAAAGTTTTAAGAGTCATTCACAATCTTTCATATATTACCTCAAATTCCACCTTCTACAGCAAGAGTGGGGAAATTCTGGTCCATTTAATCTGACACTACCAAGACAGCTGTAGACAGACTTGAAATTCAATAAATCTAGCATTTATCATTTTAGAGATGAATTAATTAAATGTTTACCCAAATATGACCTGTGAATGTTGTTATAAATATTCAAATATCCTTGACAGAAAAGAGGTTTCCCACCTTAATCTACAAGATAGCTTTCCTGATTCTGCTAGCAGCTAATGCCTGTTCTTCTCCTTCAAAATCACCAAATATTGACTCTTTGGGTTTGTGTGTATACATATTTTGTATATATAATATATATCTCTGAATATATGTGTTCATGCTACTTCCTCCAAAGGATTGAAGGCTCTTAGAAATGAGGGTTATTTTTTATCTTTATATCTCTAACACCTGGATTAGTGCCTTACAGAAAAAAAAACAGATGATAATTATATCTTACAAATTGACGGGATCATAGAATAAAAGACTTGGTTCTAAAAAATATCTTTGAGATTATCTGGTCCAATTCTCATTATATTGATCAGTATGCTGAGGCATAGGGAGATTAAGTACCTTGCCCATGACCACATATAATAATAGAGTCAAGATTTGAGTCCACACACCCTACCATTTAATTTAATGTCCTTTCAACAAGATCACTATGCTTTTTGCTATATCATTTAAACAAAGTACACCAGAGCAATAGTCAAGCTCCTCAAGGGCAAGGACTATCTTTTGCCTCATCTGTATTTCTCAAAAAATCCCTGGCAAATAGTAGATATTTAATGTTTACTGATTGTTCAATTCATTCTCAAAACTTGTATAGAGACCTTGCTCTTTTAAACAAAAAAACAACTCTTTTGCACTTACATCTTCCAAAGTAATTTTGATGTCTACTGTACTACTGTACTACTAATAATTCTAGATCAGGATTATTTTGAAAACGATGTATATGTATGTGTATGTTCAACATATATACGTATGTATATGTTCATATATAATCAAAATCCTTTACTCATAATATTTATGCACAAATAAGCACAAAGTTCATTTAGTTAGAAGAGCATGACTGCTAGTTATCAAAAATGATTTATTACTGAAAACAACACATAACTCACTAGGCAATAGGTTAGGAACAACTTTCATTTTCCTCATTGCTTTCCAGGGATTATTCTGTTTTTGCTTTTAAAAAAAAATCAAGCTTCTATTGTTTTCATTTGTAGGATTTTTGAACATTTTTTCCAATTTTACCAGAACCAATGGGGTGGCAGAATATGTGGTCCAGTGGAAGGATTACAGGGATTTGAAGTCAAAGAATGTGAGTTGAAATCTTAATGCTAATAATATAAACTATGAGACCTCGGGTAAGTTATGTTACATCATCAGTAAAATGTATTCCAAATACATGGCCTGTGACAATAAACATACATAAATGCAAACATGTTTGTACTCAAATATATACATATATATATATATATGTGAGTATGCAGTGCATAAATGCATATACAAATATATTCATATTTCATATATAATCACATTTGTAAGCATGCATGCAAAATTCACAGTTTTTATATCAGATTCATTCAAATTTAACCCAAATTGGTGATAACTGTTGTCATATTTGTGATTCTCCTCCATCTGGAAGGCAATATTAGGACTGAGCTCATCAATATTTCTTATAACATCTGAGGTTTGAATTTTTTTTTTTGGCTTTTGCAGTTTTTCAAACTTCCCAATTGTACTCAATGTTCCTTAACAGATAATGAGTGCACACGTTTGTAAATGCAAGTAATCTTGCTGTTCTGAGATAGGCTAACAATCATCTGCTGTGCATCATTTATTGGACACAGCAAGTGATTAATTTTAGGTTAATAAGAAGCCAATTTTGGGGTCACATGATTGATTCCCGGGAGTCTCTGCTGGTTCTCTTCAAAATCAAGCCAGAAATGGTATACAGAAATTCCATAGACAGCAAAGTAGATATGTTTGTTTTTTATGCCTATCTTCCATTAGAGCTGGGATTTGTTTGGGGTTTTTTCTTCACAGAATCTCTTCTATTGATCCATGGAACTCCAATTCCATAAAATTGATTTCAAGAAATGTTACACCACCCTATGTAAAGGATTTTCACTATTTTAAGTAACCTTGCAGTGAGTCTTTTTTTTTTTTGAAAAATGAAAAATCCTTTGTAAGGTGAATATAATGATTCTTATTTTATCTCATTTGAACATTCAGCCTTTCCTATTCAGCACAGGCATTCCCAAATCCTCTCAGTCCCAGTGCCCATGATCAGTGGCTTCCAGTGACAGACCTTTGGGCTCTTTCCAAGAATTGGAAGCTTTAAGCGAGTCTATGAATTCAGAAAAAGGGAATGAGAGCTAAGACACACTCCCAGATAAAATTGGCTTATCTTTAAAATGAGTCCCCTAACCCAAAAAACCCATAGCAAAATGACTTTCCTGGCTTTACCAAGTAGGGAAGTGAAAATGGATGCTTAACCCAGTAAAGGGGACCTAATGGACAGAGGAAAGAGAGAAGAGCTGGCAGAGAAATACAAAAATGGAGTTAGTAGTGTCAACAACAAAATTTATCTGCTTTAAAAACTTGCTGAAGGGTCTATGTCCAAAATATGAGTTAGAAATGGTTTTCCTTCTCTTCTTGTAGTATTGCATGAAGCCCAACTTTCAGAACACAAACCTCAGGCAAATTCTATAGCTCAACTGCATTATATGATAAACAGATGTTTGTTCATTGTTATGAATTGTCACTGTTGATATTATTTCAAGGGGAAATGAATTCTGAATTCCTTAGCTAAGCATTATGTCAATCAATCAATCAATCAATCAATTTATTAAGTACCTTCAATATGACAGGCACAGTGCTAAGGATATAAAAAATAGGCAAAAGACAATTCCTGACATTCTCAAGGATCTTACAATCTGATGAGGAAACCAAACACAAGAAAAAACAATCTATATTTAAAGCAAATTACATACAGGATAAGTAGGAAATAAATAATAGAAGAAAGAAACCAGATTTAGGAGGGGTTCAGAAATGATTCAGTAAAAACAATGAGAATTTATTTAGTACTTAAAGGAAGTAAGGAAAAGTCAGTTGGCAGAATCAAGGAGGGAAAGCAGTTCCCCCAACATGTAGAGGAAAGCCAAAGAAAATGTTCAGAGCTAAGATTGAGTATCTCATTTATGGAAGAGAAGGCAAGCCAGTGTCACTGGATTGAGCACCTGTAAAAGTAAGGTAAAAGAAGGAGGTGGCAAGGTTTTTAAGGTCTCTGAATGCTTAGCAGAGAATTTGTATTTGATCTGGAGGAAATATAGATACATTATGCATGAAATGATACATGATTTATGGTATTTTTCCATAAACTTCTATAATAGTAATAATAACTTACATTTCCATGGCATACCAAAACCTGGCGAAGTGGGTAGGTCAAATGTTATTACCATTGTTTTACAGATAAGGGAACTCCTCAGAGAGGTTAAATAACTTCTTGGGAGTTAAAGGTAATAAGCCTCAAAGTTCAACTCCCAGATACCTTAACAAAAAGGCAAGGCAAGGAAAGGCCAGAAAAGGAAAAGAAATGGAACTTAGCAGCCACAAAAATCCTGATTTATAATTAAAATGATGATATGAGGAAGACCTTAGAGGAGAGAATTTTTTCAGATACATTTGAGATAAATACTTCTTATTTCTTATTTCTAGAATAAAGAGAGGGATAGAGAGGGAAAGGGGGAGAGAATGAAAGAGGGAGAGAGAAAGACAAAGGAGGGGGAAGAAAAAAGGAAAAGAATAGGTAGAGAGTAGAAGGAGACAAGGTAATAGGACAGGGAGAGTAGATAATGGGAGAGGAAGAGAGAAAAGAAATTCTGCACTTTATTTAATGGCAAAGAGATGGGAAACTGCTTTTTTTAGTTATGGTAAATTGAGGGATATAAAGATGGTGTCCCTAGAATAAAAAAATTGTATAAACGAAAAACATAACATATACTGGTAAAAGAAATTATTGAAACCATATATACATAGTAGCATTCCATTCAGGACCACTAATACTTGTTAGAACCATCGCAAAAAAAAAAAAAAAAACAACTTTTAAGTTCATTATTTCCATGCCTACATGTGAATTCAATATTTCACATGGATAGCACTCTCTTTAATGCTACATTAGTAAAGAACCTCATAAGCCTGAAAGTGTTATCTAAATGGTAATTATTATTATCTGTCATATAGCATAAGAAAGCTGAAAAGCAATATATTTAAGGGATTTACCCAAAATTATACATCCAGTGATTGACAAGGCTGGCATTCAAATCCAAGTCTTCTAGTCCCAAATTTATTGCTCTCTGGGGTCTGCCATCTCCACCACCTTTTCTGCCCACTATGTGAACATCAAAGATTTGGAACTTGCGCTTTTATTTAAAATCAAACTAAAATTGGGGTGGCTAGGTGGCGTAGTGGGGCGGCTAGGTGGCCTAGTGGATAAAGCACCGGCCCTGGAGTCAGGAGTACCTGGGTTCAAATCCAGTCTCAGACACTTAATAATTTCCTAGCTGTGTGGCCTTGGGCAAGCCACTTAACCCCATTTGCCTTGCAAAACCTAAAAATAAAAAAAAAAAACTAAAATCAAAGGGTGCACCTTGTGTCATAAGCAGGTAGTTTTTGTTAGTTCAAAAATCAATTCAGTTAGGGGCATGGGGCATGTGTATTTAGTTTTTTTCTCCATTGAAACATCATTGGTTTGTTTCTAGGCTCAGGAGTATTTATCTGAATCCTAAGGTCTTCATTAGCTTTGTTTCTAAGAG